>NC_091118.1:170767303-171067880 GCF_040183065.1 Periplaneta americana
TTTTTATGTTTTCTTTGTTACATTGTTTTTGACTCATTTACAAACATTTTAACATACTGTAGATATCTTCTAATTTCATGACATGTTATACTACTTTTTGTTTCTCTTTCTGATTTCAGGTAAGTGTTATTGGTCTCTCTTGAGGAAAATTTCTACGGTGAGTTGAAACTACCTGACATATGTATCTATTGTTATGCTGGTGCAACTTTTTCTTCAATAGTAAGTTACCTCGATTGATTTTTCTTCACCTTCCTTCCTTGGTTTGCTATCGTGGTATAATTTATACTAGATCGTAAATCTAATATGATTTATTCTTTATTTACATTCAACCTTCATAATTTTTATTTTAGTCACGAATTAAGTTAGGTTATATAGTAGCCTATATAAAACCGTTTTTTTTTGTTCAATATTATTGTTAAAGACCTACACTGATGTATATTCATTGTAGTAGATTAATTTACCCGTAGAAACAAAATCCGAGTCATTTATAAGCTTCATATACCGCTATAACAGAACTTATTTACTTTTTCATTAGTAAAATATTAAAACTAAGATATTGTAATATTATACAGAACACGTTTTAAGTATCACTGATACAAAAAGTATCTTTTAATATGTCTTTGTTGTCCGCCTGCTCGTGTACAATGATTTCATCAAGATTAGTAAACGAATAATTTTAATAATAGATATACATTTGGAAATTACTGTATATACCTACATTAACTATGACGATTTCACTACAAGTTCATTGGAATTTTGTTTGAAAAGAAAAACAAAAAATAGAATAAAGCAAGGAGCGACAAAATATAAGTTCAAAATGTAGCCTAATTTCGCTACGGTCGATTCTAAGACCTTTAAGCTACAGTATTTTCTTTTCAGTGTCGATAGAAATATTACATATAACTGAGTACTGTTTTGCAAACTTCTCGTTAGGAATTTGAAGCGACGAAATACAGAATTAGGAATTCACTTCCTGCGAAGATAGCTTATGATTCTATTCAAGTAGGTCATAATGAGAAGCACAAATACATTATCAAACACAAATACGTTATAATAGTTTTGATTCTGTAAATGGTAAAATAGTTATGCAAACGATTAGAAAATGTAAATTTTTATTTGAATTTATGTGAATTTATGCTAAATTTTACCTGTTTCGAACATATATAGTTAATTTATTTACATTTTTTATTGGTGGCTGCAAAAATTCCTTTTCTTATGTATGTGAGAAATTATTTACTTTCTTATTTAGGTATAGGGATAGGGAGAGATGTTTAGAAATTGAAGGGAAGTTTTAGACGATATTATTCGGAAACACGAGATTCTTTATAGTCCTAAGCTTATGAACTTCTTAATAATTGGAGGGCTATGGAATCTGTGTTTAATAAAAGCGGACTGTTATAAATAAAAAAAATATGGACTATTACTAAAACTTTAAGTACATTTGAGTGCTCTTGGGATTGAGTCCCAAAAATTTTTGGAAACTGAGGATGGTCACTTTGAGCAGTACAAATTTTTTAAGTAGACCCAATACCTTATTCTATTTATTATTTATTACTTTAGTATATTATTTTATGATTCATTAATTAAATTTATTATCTGTTATATTTTCATTTATTCGTCAATTTAATAGAATATTATTGAATGGGAACTTCCGGTATTTGTTTTTCAATTGTTTGCCGAGCATACTAGAAGACAGACGATTTTACTGGTTTAATAATTCGAGGTATTGTCGAAGGACATGTTCCGCACTCAGTTTTTTAATTTTCTTAATTAGTTTATGTCCGTTTTTAAAACATATTTTTTTGTCACGTGAACAAGAAAATGCTGAATTTACCTCCTCACAATTTTGAGAAGATTCCGTGGAAGAAGCTGCTGTGGGCAATTGGCTATAAATTCATTCACGCTGTGAACAACATCATAACGATACTGTTCTACAACTAAAACTCCTATGCAGAAGTAATTTTGAGAATACATTTGTATTTTTGTATTGTAATATTAATTTCGCCACTAACAATAATAAAAAATTAATTCAAGTTTGGTTGTAATCATATGTATGACATTTATTAAATTTCTTGTTTTTAATAAACGGCTGTATTAATTTGTTATCGAAACAAAGGAATAGTACCCAATGTCAAAAATATGCATGGCCTACATCGTTTAGGCTATCTATAGCTTGAGGATTAAGCTCGTTCCTAGATGATGACACCATGGTGATATAAAAACAAGTGCCAGAAGCTCCTATTGAAAATTGAACATGAAGCCTATGCAGTTTTATAAGATGAGTAGTGATAAAACCAGACGGCTAATAATAGGCCCCACTTTTGGTTGGATTTGTATGTAGATTCCAGTGGCGTAGCATGAAATTTTGAGCAGGGGAAGCTAACTCAAGTTGTCTTTCATGCAATATGAGAAAATGTATTACAAAAATACAGTCTTAAAATAAATAGTAGTCAATTTCAAGTCAGCAGTCGAAGATTGGTTGGAACATCGTAAGTAACACCAATAAGGCATGACCTCAAATGAGACGTAACGGTTTACACATATCTCTAACAAATAGACACGTATACGTATAACATTAGCTCACTCCCTGTCATACTTAGAGAAATCACAATATTAGTATCATTACGTAAGTATGCGTATGTCCTTTGTTGTGTCCTTCATTGACAGCAAGGGAGTCGGTCATTTGTTTTTTAAATCACACTTTTGTTCGTAAGTCAGTCTTGATAATACAATTGTCCTAAAAAATTCAAGTAAATTAGTGTCAGGAACTGTTATTTTGCTCATTATTTATTATATCAGCCACAATGCACACTAACACTTCAACTGAACACAACTGACGAATAGGGATAACTCGGAAACTACTTATTTTAAATGTTAAAGCTAGCTTATTTTCGAGCCTTGCGACTAGGGTAGTTTAAAAGGGATGGAAAATCTGCGGGGTGGATTACACAGAAGAAACCGGTCTGCTTGGAAGCTGGTGTGTGCAGGCTTCTTGTTTGCTGCTGCATCACAAATAATCCTGAGCTGCCGCATCACAATATTTAACGCGTAAATATAAATTCTATTAAAATTAATAAATAATTTTCTCCATAAACTGCAGGTTTATTATGAAATTATTATTAAGTGGGGAAGCTAAGCTTTTTAGTTTACATTGACGCTACGCCACTGGTAGATTCAGTTAGAAATGAAAGAATTGAAGAAAGAGTGAAGAAAAACAAGAAAGAAGGTAAAGTCAAATGAACGAGAAAATAAAAGGATATAGAAGGAAGATAGAGAGGATAGAATTGCTTGAAATTTGTAAGAAACAAGACGAAAAAGAAAAATAGAGAGCATTTAATAGCAGAAAGAATGTAATAGTTAAAGGTGGTAGATTTCATAATGACGACAAATGTAAAATGTGGCCAAATGCTGCAAAAATAGGTAATTTTAAGTTGAAAAGTATATAAATTTTTTCATTCCGCAATAAAATCCGAAATGTTTGTGTTTCTGCGAAATACGTAAGAGCGAAATAATTTTTTTTTAGACATTTTTGTGCTTTTGTAAAAGAATCTGAAACTATCTAAAGGCCTCACCACATACAGGTTCTTACATTTTTTTTTTCAAGTAGTTCGTCACCTCCCCATATGTTTCATTTTACAGTAAGAATAACTCAGGCATATGACCTGTCTGATACTCTCTTTGTTTTTATATGCACTTTCTTATCTCGAATTTTTAAAGTAATTTGTCTTGTGCTGGTGGCAGAATATTGGCTGCCTGTGCGATATCTTTAGGTCCAACAAGTTGTATGTGGTAGCGAAGGTAGAGGTTGATTTATTATTTCCAAGAATTTTAACTGAACAATCTACAAACTGCACCTTCATCAACTGCATTGATGACGTTGAATTTCTACCACCAGATCTTCCATAACAAGAAAAAAAACTGTCCATCATAAAGTAGGCCTATTACAAAATTCTAAATTCTAATATTAAAAATTCTATAAAATGCTAAATCTGTTTTCTAAAGTACTATTTATTTTTATTTCAAGTTTCTAAAATATAGCCTACCATCTCTAGCGATCGTGAACATATTCCAATGTAGGCTAAACTGCGGGTAGTTGCAGTTATTGTAGACGTACATGTAAAATATTATCGTTGAATACATCTTTAACATAGTTCTAGAAAACGGTGCACTACTATACACGAGCAAAACTTGCCATGTCTGTGAGGTCGTCAGGTGTGTACGTTAGTGTGGTAGGCGTGCTGTCATCACTGTTGCATGGGACGTGATGTGAAATAGAAGTCGCCCCTTGACATGTGTCTTGCACAGCTACCCCGGCTCTGCCTCGTTTTGTCGCTGAATTTCAGCAGTAAAGAGAATAAGCAGCGTGTGATATTTCGTACACACTGCGCCTCGTGAAGGGAGTAACTGCAGCGGTTATTCCGTCTAACGCTGACGTTTCATGCAGTTAACACACATGAACCTGTGCTGATGTTTTTAGTTCTGGTGTCGATCCCAAGCATCGGCGCTCTGAGACTTCCGTGCATTTCTCCTACTGAAAATTATAGACAGTAATCTCACTAGTGGTTTTGATTTACCTAGAGCAAATAAAAACTCGAGTGGGATTTAATTGACTATTGCACGGTTAGAAGAGAGTATATAAAGATTAGAATAAATAAAGTACTCTAATACAATAAAACTTTAATTGACTTAGGCCTACTAAAATTCTATGTTACTAATGTTAGCTTCACCAAAACATTTGAGCGGAGCCACCATTTTTAGTTGACTATCTAATACGGTAAACAAATGACGATCGCAAAGCATGTTTTATAGTACCGTAAAGAATTTGCAGTTTGAAATATTGGCAAACAAACTTGGTAGGGAGGTGACAAAACAGAAGAAAGTATACAGAGATTGGAAGAAAAAAGTACTCTGATACAATAAAATAGGTGTTAATTGACTTACTAAAATTCTATTTCACTAATGTTAGCTTCACCAGAACGCTTGAAGGGACCCGCCATTTTCAGTTGACTGTTTATGCGAGAAACAAATGACGATCTCAAAGCATGTTTTATAATACCGTAAAGAATTTGGATTTTGAAATGTTGTCTCACAATGTTTAAATAATCATACACATTGATTCAACAGACTTTAATCTACAGTAATATATCATTTTTATAATGCTATATTAATTTTTACCTCAAATATAAAATGTTTCTTCAGGAGCGGTCACAAGAGAAAGAAAAACTTACTGGTCAACCACCTTTCACTGAACAAAAGCTTCTGCAGTCGACTGCTTCTATTCAAAAGGCGGGTAGTCAATAGAATTGAAAAGAAGACATTTCCTGGCATCTGTTAGGTATTTCAAAAACTTAAAAGTCAGATACCACACCTCCATGGCAGTCAATTGAAATTTTATCACGGGATTAGGGGTATCACGGAATTAGGCACCTTTAATCTACATATATACTGTGTGTATTGGGTGCATGCACTCATATACTGTACGTATAGGCCGACATGTATGTATTCTCTGCAGCACTCTTCGATTTTTATATATTCTATTAATTGTTGTTGTTAGTCATTAGAAACATGAGGTGTTCAGTGAATAAAAATGGAATGTATTACATTCAAAAGCCCTACAACTGTAACGAAGCAATGTAGGTCATATCCACAGCGGGTCAGGAACTCGTGTACGCTATCCCAGAGGTTGTACGGTATCCCTCTCCCTTGCATACTGAAAAATGCAGTGCAGTGGCCACTCGTATCTAAAACTTGTAGAGCCTGTGGAGTATAGATGATAATATAGAGAGCAATGGGAGTTGCTCGCGCTCATGCAAAATACATGCATGCTTTTAGGACGAGTTTCCTATATTACACCTACTGCGAATTTTTAAACAAACGTTGTCGTTAGGACTCCAGCGATTCAGAACTTGTTACTGACTCCATATTTAGAAGCATGTGGCAAGCAAGATACATTAAAGTCGTCAGTCTTTAAGAATGGTATGGATTGTATGGATTCGGAACAATTCAAATATCTTGAAGCAACAGTAACAAATATAAATGACACTCGGGAGGAAAATAAACGCAGAATAAATATGAGAAATGTCTGTTTTTATTCGGTCATCTAGTCTGCTGTCAAAAATCTGAAAGCTAGAATTTATATAAGTTATATTACTCGTTGTTCTGTATGGTTGTGAGATTTGGACTCTCACTTTGAGAGAGGAACAGACATTAAGGGTATTTGAGAATAAGGTTCTTAGGAAAATATTTGGGGCTAAGAGGGATGAAGTTACAGGAGACTGGAGAAAGTTACCCAACGCAGAACTGCATGCATTGTATTCTTCACCTGACATAATTAGGAACATTAAATACAGACGTTTGAGATGGGCAGGATTTGTGGCACGTATGGACGAATCCAGAAATGCATATAAAGTGTTAGTTGGGAGACCAGAGGAGAAAAGACCTTTGAGGAGGCCGAGACGCAGGTGGGAGGATAATATTAAAATGGATTTGAGGGAGGTGGGGTATGATGATAGAGACTGGATTAATCTTGCACAGGATAGGGACCGATGGCGGTGTTATGTGAGGGCGGCAATGAACTTGCGGGTTCCTTGAAAGCTATTTATAAGTAATTAAGTAAGTAAGTCTCTAAGAATGGTAGTTTCTAGAAATACGATTGTCGATTGCCAAAAATTAGGTATTTATGTTCATAATGCGATATTCATGAAATTCTTGATAAGTATTTTAAGTTACAGTACTTCCTATTGCTATTAAAAGATTACATGCAACTATTTAGTATCCCACACCTGTGGAGTAATGGTCAGTGCGTCTGGCCGCGAAACCAGGTGGCCCGGGTTCGAATCCCGGTCGGGGCAAGTTAACTGGTTGAGGTTTTTTCCGGGGTTTTCCTTCAACCCATCATCATCATCATCATCATCATCATCATCATCTTCACTTCATGGTTTAGGCTTAGTGCCTGTTCCGTCTTCACATTTTATTCAGTTCCACCTCTTCCTAGGACGTCCGACATCTCTTTTGCCTTTAGGTTGGTATTGTTGTATCAGTGCTGGAATTCTTTCATTATCCATTCGAGACAGGTGTTCTTTCCACTTTCCTTTATAATCTTCAACTTTATCGTTTATGTTGTATATATTTAATTCTTACGGATATCCTCATTTCTTGTCAGATCCCTTCTTGTACATCCCTTTACTCTGCGAAGAAACCTCATCTCTGCAGCCTGTAATTTACTTTTATCTCGTTCTTTAATTATCCATGATTCGCTTCCATATGTCAACACAGGTACTGCCATAGTTTTATAGAACTTCAGTTTTGTTTCTTTTCTAGTTTTATTTTTTAGTGTTCTATTTTTTAGTGTTCTATTTATTGTTCCGCATATCCACTGAAATTTGCTTATTTTGTTGTCAATATCTCTATCTACATCATAAGTTATGTTACAACCTAAATAATCAAAATGAGATACTTGTTCTATGGGCTTATTATCAACTATTATTTTTGTACGAATTGGAAATTTACCACTGTGGGCCAAAACTTTAGTTTTATGAGTTGATATGCTCAAATTATAGTCTTCTGTTCCTAGTAGGTGTAGTTTGTGAATGGCATATTGCAATTTTTCTTCACTGTCTTGTATTAATGTTACATCATCGGCAAACATTAGAATATTTAAAAATGTATCTTTACTAATCTTTATACCTGGATTCACCTCCATTTTCCATTTTTTAATTAAGTCATCTAGATATATGTTGAAGAGACTAGGTGATAGGCTACAACCTTGTCTGAGTCCTTGATTTATTCTTATTTCTTCTGTTTTCGATGTTCCTGTGTTTATTATTATCTTTGTATCTGTGTAGAGGCATTTTATTATTTCTATCAAATGTGGAGGGTAACCTTTATTATACATTATTTTCCATAATATGGATCGTTCTACACAATCAAAAGCTTTATCGAAGTCAACGAAAGCTATGTGCGTTTCTAGATTGACTCTCGTCGTTTCTCTAAAATTCTTTTTATACTAAAAATATTGTCACTGCATGAGCGCCCTTTTCTAAAACCCATCTGCTCTTCTTCTAGATTCACTTCAGATATCATTTTTAGGCGATTATTAATTATTTTAGTATATATTTTATAAGAAGTATTTAAAAGGCTTATTCCTCTGTAGTTTTTACAATTATTTCTTTCTCCTTTTTTAAAAAAGTGAAATTACTTCTGCTACTTTCCAAGTCTTGGGAATTGTGTAACTTCTCCAGCATTCATTTAGTAAATGTAGTAGTCTCAAATGTAGGATTGAACCTCCATATTTCAATAATTCAGTATTTATGCCATCGGGTCCACAAGCCTTTCTATCTTTCATATTGCCTAGTGCTGTTTTCAGTTCTTCTAATGTAATTGAATCGACCGAGGTATCATAGCTAGGTGTATTTTCTTCTATTTCCATTCCTGATTTTTCGTTGCACCACAATGATCTATAATGTGGCTTCCACTGCTCTTTGTCTATTACATTTATATTTGCTGTATCTCTTTCCTTCAACCCAATAAGAGCAAATGCTGCGTAACTTTCGGTGTTGGATCCCGGACTCGTTTCACCGGCATTATCACCTTCATATCATTCAGATGCAAAATAAGCTAGATGTTGATACAGCGTCGTAAAATAACCCAATAAAATAAAAAAAAACTATTTAGTCGTAACTATTTTATTTTTGTAACTATGCGAATAATAATAATAATAATAATAATAATAATAATAATAATAATAATAATAATAATAATAATAATAATAATAAAAATAATAATAATAATAATAGTAATAATACTATAGTACAAGACTATCTTACGCACTCTAGTCCCGCGCCGTGGCGTCGCTGTCTAAGGCATCTGTCTAGGACTCGCGTTAAGGAATGCGCGCTGGTTCGAGTCCTCATGGGGGAAGAAATTTTCTCATGAAATTTCGGCCAGTGTATGGGACCGGTGCCCACCCAGCATCGTGATGCACTTGGGGAGCTACGGTAGTTAGCGAAATCCGGTTGCGAAAGCCAGGTATAACGGCTGGGGGGATCATCGTGCTAACTACACGATACCTCCATTCTGGTTGGATGATCGTCCACCTCTGCTTCGGCAAGTGGACGTGAGGCCAGCAGCCGGCTGGTCGGTCTAGGCCCTTCACGGGCTGTAGCGCCACGGATTATTATTATTATTATTATTATTATTATTATTATTATTATTATTATTATTATTATTATCATCTTACGCACTCTGATCTGATTTACAATAGCCAATTCTTAACACGCTTTCTTTCCGTTATAAGATCTACTTTCAGGAATGGCTGTCTGAAAATAGTATCATAATCCAAGGAAGAAATAGAGTACGAAGGAAATTTTAACATTCACGTTCTTCGATTTCCCTGTATCATTAAACTTCCTTTCATTTTTAATGTATTATCCCACTTTCAATTGTTTATAATGTACGAAAAAGCCGTTAATGAGGAATAGTTGGCAGGTGCTTAGCGAAGGTGTCTTACAATCCACGAAGGAGAAAGGCTTACGCCTGCTTTTCCTTTCTTCCCCAATTTTATATGGAAGTAAAATAATCCCATCCCAAGAAGTGTGTATAATTGACTGCCAAGATTATGCCGGAGAGAAGCGAGGTTTATGGAGGTGTAGGAAGTTCATCCCTTTATGACTTGTAGGCGCATTTTTTGTTGTAAGTGTGGCAACAGAAACTCATTAATCTTGGTGCTATTGAACTGCGATAAACAGGTCCCGCCTGCCCGTTCCCACATGAAAGACGAACTAAATTGCTACACGGCTGGCTATGTTGGAAGTTGGCGAGCAGCTTTTATATCTCTCAGCGGTCGAGCTCTGCGACATCAGTTCAATTTTTTTTACTCCCTCGCTGGCTTTCCCTCAGCCTATAAAAATATTTACATATCCGCACTGTGCATTATGCATACCGAATTTCATGACTGACTGAGCAAAGGCCTGATGCTAATATTTATAATAAATGTTGTTCATGGATGATGCGCAGTGCAGACGAGCCTGAGACCTCAGTTCTTCCGCACAAAAATTTCATAGGAAGCCATGTTGAGATGTGGATATGATAGTCCAGGCCTGCAGAACTCGCAAAATAGGGGAACTATGACGTCAGCCTCACTCCACTTCTATTGGGGATGATCGAATTCCGCCCCGAGAATGAATGTTGATGCAGCCGAGCGTAACTAGAACGCCGTGACCGCACAGGTAGAAAAGGTGAGTGGGGTAAAAGAGGGGAGGAAAGCAGTCGCTCTCAAGAGCTACAGTTCTGCATGCCTGTGATAGTCGATACAATTTTAACGAGTTCAACTCCCATTGGACATTCATTCATTCATTCATTGTTTTGGCGAAGGACAGATCTTTCACTGCAAACCCATCTTTCTCCAATATTTTCTATTTTCTGCCTTCCTTTTTGTCTCCTCATATGATCCATATTTATCTTAATGTCGTCTATCATCTTATATCTTCTTCCGCCCCGAACTCTTCTCCCGTTGACCATTCCTTCCAGTGCATCCTTCAGTATACAATTTCTTCTCAGCCAGTGACGCAACTAATTCCTTTTCCTCTTCCTGATCAGTTTCAGCTTCATTCTTTCTTCACCCACTCTTTCCCACACATTCATTTCTTATGGTGTGGATACAGATGATGACAAGAGGGTGATATTAATTTTGACGATTATAACCTTAGACAATTGCAATGCTGACGATGATTGATAGCGATGTCGATGACGATAATTATGATAAAGGCGACCACAACAATGATAAAAATAATGTTGACCATAACGATAATGGTGACGAATGATGGTAACGGCAATAGGCCTAATTGTGATATTTTAACAATATTGATGATGGTGGCTTTGACGATAACAACAATTTATTCTGACGATGACAAAAATAACGACAACAATGAGTTAATGATGACGATAGCGATAATGGTGGACGACTATGACAACATTGACGAATATGACGATAATGTGTGGACTATAACCATAATGGTGGCGACTGTAGCGATAATGATTATAACTATGACGACATAATGTTGCTGACTACAACATACCCATTATAGGCATATAGCCGTCTATAACCGTAATGGTGTCGATTATAATCATAATGGTGGCCACTATAATCGCAATGTGATTACAATCATATTGTTGGCGACCGTAACAATAACGATTACAATTACGACGACAATCCTGATGAATAGCCTTCGTATTCCAGCTACATAGGCCTATAAACTGGAATGAGGTTGTCTGATTCGAAGTATATAGACGTCACAGCGATGGTATACCTTATTTTATTTCAAGGAGTGCAGTTAGGTGTTCAAAGGAGCCACCGAACTGCACTCCTTGAAATAAAATAAGGTATACAGGTACTTTCTTATACAAAATAGTTACGCATTCTCTGCCTTCTTCCTCTTGACAATCAAAACCGGAAGCAGTCATAGTGAGTAGTCTTAACGATCACTGCTCTTACTAGTCGTCTTATTTAAATAACTACATCTTTGTGGCTGATTGAAGGTTCATTGCAGAGGTAAAATGCCTCAGTTAAGACGCTCAAGGTGTAATATTGCAGAGCATAGTTGAGTATATTTTTGAACTAATATTTTCGCTGTAAATATAGACAACATTAGACTACATATCAATTGTGTAAAATTAACGTAAAAGTGACAAAAACAGTGCACTGAAAAACAATGCTATATCAAAAAGCACAGAAAGTGTGTTGAGCATAATCCAAAAGAACCAGTACCTCACAATCTGAAAATTATGAAGATATTAATTCGAAGTTAGCATGGATTTGTGTAGCCTACCATGATGTTCAGTGCCAACATCCCAATTAATAAATTATATAATCTACATTTTAGGGAATTTCTAGAAAAGTACATGAAAATTAGTGGGTTTTCAGTGATGAGCGACATATGCAATATTGTAATAAAACACGAAAAAATATCACACAATAGGAATATCTTCTACTACATCATGCACCAATAACATCATGTGCTATTTGAAAGATTTTCTTGCAATATAAATTAATTTCAAATGACACCCGCATATGTCCAAGTTCCGTAACTTACGAATGCATGTTATTATTAGCTGCAAAGATCACGAGGAAAATGAACATCACGGCTCAAGCATGTGTTTACTAGTATAGCTTCAGAATGTCGGGAGTTGACTGCACTCCACGAACACGCAGCGACGACCTGTTTGTTTACATCCTTATCCGTTTCATTACCTGTATTCGGCGTACTATATACCAAATGTATCTTTAACTTCAGTCTTTAGGTAGCTGGAATACGAAGCCTAGTGATGAAGATTACGATAATGGTAGTGATAATTAACAATATTGAGGAAGTGACGATGGCGTTCTTTACTCTAACTCTGTATTATTTTTATTTTATTTTTTGTTGGTTATTTAACGACGCTGTATCAACTATTACGTTACCGAGCGCCGATGAACTTGGTGATAATGAGATGGTATTTGGAGATGAGGCCGAGAATTTGCCATAGACTATGTGACATTCGCCTTACGGTTGGGAAAAACCCTCGGTAAAAACCCAAGTAGGTAATCAATCGAAGAGGGGATTGGAACCTACGCCCCGAGCTGTATTTACTTTTCCTAATACAGATTAATATTGTAGCGAATGCGTTTTAATTTGTTTTATACAACATAAACTGAAATGCTGTTAGATGATAAATGTTTATATCGGCATAATAATTGAGGAGCAATTTATTTTATCCAGTATGCAGAGCTACTCCGCGAAATAACAAGATTCCGAAACACGGACTGGCGGCTTGCCGCCGGGTTTCCGATATTAGACTGCGGGTCGATATGACAACTGCTAAGCTAAGAACAACTGGAATTGCTGCAATAGCGAGGTCAAGCACACGCCGATGTTCACACAGGTGACTGACTATGTACCGCGGCAAGGACGTGGGCACACTTCTACATTCGAGAATAAGCGTATTTCATATGTTTATGTTCTCTCATAACGTAATATGTACAGATTATATATATTATTTTAATGTACCAAAGTACATATGATATTTCCATGCAGATATTCTGCGTCATCATACGATGAAAGAGTAATGGAACGGAGAAAAATTCTCTCCGGCGCCGGGATTTGAACCCGGGTTTTCAGCTCTACGTGCTGATGCTTTATCCACTAAGCCACACCGGATACAACTCCGACGCCGGTTAGAATCGTCTCAGATTAAGCTCCAACTCTTGGGTTCCCTCTAGTGGCCGCCCTCTGCACTACGTCATAGATGTCTATGAACGCAGGACCGAAGTCCACACATGTGCTGAGGTGCACTCGATATGAGTGACTAGTTGGCCGGGATCCGACGGAATAAGCGCCGTCTTAAATCACGAAGTGATTTACGCATATCTTATATATATTATTTTAATGTACCGAAGTACATATGATATTTCCATGCAGATATCCTGCGTCATCATACGATGAAAGAGTAATGGAACGGAGAAAAATTCTCTCCGACGCCGGGATTTGAACCCGGGTTTTCAGCTCTACGTGCTGATGCTTTATCCACTAAGCCACACCGGATACAACTCCGACGCCGGTTAGAATCGTCTCAGATTAAGCTCCAACTCTTGGGTTCCCGGGTTCAAATCCCGGCGCCGGAGAGAATTTTTCTCCGTTCCATTACTCTTTCATCGTATGTACAGATTAGTAAATAGTCTTTTTAACGACACGTTTAAATAACATACGATTTTGAAGAGAAAATTTGTTATAAACGAGAATATAGACCTCTGTACTTGTTTCAGTTTCAATGCAAATACTAGAAATTGGAGGTCAGTACGTTACTTACGAAATAGAAATAATGTAACTAAGCATATAAGACATAACTTTTTTCCTATATCCTTCCTTCTATTATTTGCATACAGGTCACCATATTACTTTATCGTTTTTAACTCATGTTACATTTGCGTCTAGTTTTGTCGTTGTTTTATCTCCGTCGTCACTTACTTGCAAGATTTGACACTGTTCCATTTCGTTCTCTTTTCTGATGATCATGAACAATACAGAATACTAAAAAGAGATTTTTCGTAATATGGTCAGCATTGCTAATACTTGGGGCAATACATAACAGACACAATAAAAGGACGCAGCAATCTTCCATGCAAATAAATATTGAGTATATTGAGTAGCGTACAGTCAGTGAACACAAATTTGTGCAATTGACAAAGTCAAATGTTACATATAAAGTAAACAACATAGACATAAAAATAATAAAATTGTATCAAAAACAGTCAACAACATTAACATTAAAAAACTCATTAATATCATAAAAGGGTTTGTTAATTAATCAACCAGAGACAAGTCTGTTAAAAGACTTCCTCTCCAGATTGAAAACATGTGTTGGAAATTTACTTACAATTTTTAAAGACATAATAAAATAATTATTCATTGTTTTGGTTAGTCTACACTTAGGTATATAAAAAAGGTCACGGTTTCTGTTATTGTATAGGTGAAAATCATTCCTATGTGTCAACATTTGTGAATTATCTTTGACAAAATTTAGGGCTTGATAAATATACAGTGATGTTACAGTCATAACTTTTTCATTCACAAATAACGGTCTGCAGTGCGCCTTCATTGATGAATAATTCTACCTCTGTCAGGAATGTAATCCGTGTCACCGAATCCGTAGGAAAAAGCGTAACTATTCGGCTCATGGTTTTTGTACGTACCGTACATTTTGGACACTAGCCTCTCAACTTTACTTCTGTCCCGAATGAATCTGTACTAAGTTTATCGTCGTCCTTTAAAATCTATCGCTTTGAATCTGCGAACTTCGGATTCCGTGGCTGATAATCGCTAGTCTTGTCACAGTTAAACTGTAAACTTGAAACCGTGCTCTAAAATATTGTAAGTTAACTTTCTGTTAAGAACATCAGTCAACATAATTTCAGTCTTTCAATTACAAAATATCTGTTCTTTTATTTTTATATTATCGCTATACCATAGCAAATGTGTTTAAGTATCCACAGTCATACTCTTACAGCTGTTACGTCTCAAACAATTTTTTAACAGTTCTCCTATGGGGATTGTTTATATCTATCACCTTTTGTAAGGATATGAAAATATGAAATTGGATTAAAAAGTTTTAGACGTTGTTTTATATCCCTTGGGGATTAATGTTCAATATTCTTTATTAATGGGGCATGTAACCTAGTTCTAGTTGTTCTATTATTGTGTGGTTTCAATATTTGCTATGGATAATGTATTACAAGCGCTTTTAATATACTGTATGTATAACATTATCCAAGAGATACAAGAATTCAATAAACAAAAAAAAAAGAAAAAAAAAAGATGCGTCACTTTAGATAATTAATCCATAACTCCATGGTTACGATTGCAGTGGGTTTCAAAAATTTTCGTACAAAATACATAATAATACACGATGAATTATTTCTCAACATTATTGTGGTGTAAATAAAAAATTACATACAAAGAAAGTTTTGATATAAACCACTGGCATGGCTCAGTCGGTACCGAGTTGGACTCTATATATGAGGCTGCGTTTGGGTTGGTTACCTGGGTGATTGGTTAGAACAGGCATGTCAAAACCCTGCACATTGTGCAGTCGCGCACATTGTGCACTGGTCTGCGTGCAACGTGCAGTTCCTATTCCCCTACCTGGAGGGAGTGAATCGGCTTGGAGGGGAACGCGACATGGCTGTACAGTACCTATAGTAGCAGATCAGCTTTTGTTTCAGTAACACAGATCAGTACGGGTGCTCATTGAGCTGTGATTGTGAATGCGTTATGAAAAATAAAGTGAGGAATCCACAGATATAACGAAGAAGAGAAATCACGAATCATATAACATAACTGTTATGATGTTTTCCTCAGCCAATAGTAATTATTTTAAAATGAAAGGCTTTCATCATACCATGTGGACCTAATAGTGATATGAGAAATTAAATCATATTAGTAAAGTTCTCAAAATATGATATTCGCCTGCTCTTATTTCTTAATTAGTACTCTCACGGCAAGACAAACATGACAATGATGTTGTTTTGGAGTCTGTACTAGCACTGCCATCAATGGTTAGACGACTTACAACTTTTATTTGATAAGCTGATAAGTGATGAGAATATAGTGAGTAATACATGTGAGGCTCTTGAGGTTGTAAGGGAAGGAAGAAAGCAACTATTTGTAAGGCGGAAAAATTTTCTGGAAAAATAATACATAATGGCGAATTTTCCACCCCACGTTACTATATTATCTAATATACAGACGTGGACAAATTATTAGACTAAAAAGGTTTTTCTCCGAAACTTAATATAATTCATCATATCAACTCTTAGTGTAACTATTACAGAGTCTCTATTGTTATAAATATGATTATTTACTTCTTCTGGTATATTTTTCCAAAGGTTAAGTATATTTTGTCTGGCTGTGTTGGTACTATTGGTGTTTCAATTATATACTGCAGAAGATATTCAACTGTCTGTTCTCCCATGGCCTGCATGAAGACCGGACCCAACTTGCTAATCCTTGCTCTCAACGTTTTCCAAATAAACTATATATAAATTTAAATTCAAGCTTAATTTATCCAATTTATTAATAATAATGTGAATTTATATTAATATACAGCAAGGAAATGATTCCAGTGTAAAAGCCTCACAATGTCCTATTGCATGTAATTGGGAGTAAAATATTTTCTTTCTTAGCATTTGTGCACCAATGGTCCCAATAATGCTTGAGGAACAATAAACGAGTATAACTTTGAAATAAGCAGTACCTACTACGTAAAATGAAATATTGTGTTCGTTTTTTGTTGTTTCGAAATTACTGCAATATTTATATTGTCTTCAAATACTGTATACAAATCATGTAAATAAATGATTCTTTACAAACGACTGCATTGTGAATTGTAACTGAGTAAGTCTATTGTTTCTTGTGTTACAATTACTTTCAAACATAGACACTGACAATAATTGTGTTTTTTCCTTCTGCTAAGTATGTTTATAATGTCCAAATGTCAATTTAATTGAACACTAGAAGCGCAGAATAGATTCTTGTACATCCCTCCCGCTAAGAACTGGTAAGAGCAACACGTGAATGACGCAATCTGCACAGACCGGCGTTCCGCGCACATGCACTGCACTTTGTGTCTGATTTTTGACATGCCTGAGTTAGAACAAACAAGATCGGATTTTGCATACGGTACGTTAACCCCTGTATACCTTGCATCACGATTTTATAATCTATCCACACATCAGAATCTGTAAATCCGGTCACAACACGACACACTATTTTCAGTCCCTCTCCTCAGAGTTTCCGCGTACTCTTCATCGTCTGTTCTTGGAATTCATTGTCTTCAGATGTTTAGGGGCTATCCTCCGATTTCCCCATTGATGTTGATATTGACACCAAAATGGTGAAGAACTTTTCCATTCACACTATGTTAAAGATTCGTCCATTAAAGGGACTGTCATTGAACACCTTCCATTCTGTATAGGGGAATATGGGGCAGGACGGGGAAGGAGGCAGGACGTGGTATAGCCTCTATCTTCCCAACAAGTAGTGCAATCTACCGAATTTTTTTTAGAACTTCGCCAAATCATGTAAATATATCATCACACAACACTTACTGCCATTCCTTGCATCTGTTGTATGTTATTCGGTTGCTGCATCATATTGTATCATTCATTTGCAACTTTAAAGTGTTCTCTTGTCACACGTAAGTAGAAATGAGATTTATTTAGATAATCTATTTTAATGTCATATTATAGAGTGCTTACCTGGCTTTTAATTCCGAAACTTTCTTAAATTTCGTGCGTTATTTTTCCTGCCAATACCTCATAACTTAGAAATGGTGACTATGGGGCAAAATGGGGTGGGGCATAACAGGGCAGTACGTCCTGCCCCACGTCATATTTAATTAAACTTTACCTCCTGTAATGGGTTCTGTTGTTTGTCAGAAGAAGGTTGGATTAGATGCGTATCATGTCTGAAATGGGCTCACAATTGTTGCGCAGGAGTAGACAGTGAAGACGAGGATGCCACGCACATTTGCGTATTTTACGAATGACTTTTTCTCAAGTAAACTTGTAAAATGTTGTAGTATTCACACTTTCAGTCTATAATTTTTGTCACTTTTTCCATTTAATTATTAAAAAAAATAGATACCCCATTTTGCCCCATACGTGGGGCAGAACGGGGCAAAACACACATTTCGAAAAACTAATTTATTTTAAGGTTATAATGACCGGATTTCACTCGAAGTGCATATTTTTTACTTTTTTACAGTGTAATAAAAGCATATTATGTCATAAAACCCATACATTTACATTATTTGATACCAAATAAAAACATTCAAACATTAACTACCCCCGTCCTGCCCCATGTTCCCCTACGTATGTAATAATAAAGAAGAATTTTTGAAATATTAATTCATCCCCACTTTCACTTACGTGTCTCGCACATTAATATTTGAACGTGTGTAGAGCTGTGTCAATACAATAAACCTATAACAAAGTGGGGCATGGATTCTTTTCCAGAACGAGGTCACTGGAGGAGGGATGTGAAAGTCTTAGGTAGACTAATAGCTTCAGATTTCCCTCAGGAATATCAGCAGCACGAGTTATTCGAGAGGAATTACGAAAATGAGGGATTCATAGGGTAAGGACGGTTGTCTCTCATCTCATCCGTAGCCTGCCGCTTTCTTTTCCTGTCATTCTTCTTTCATTCCCCGAGAGGTTCTTCACAAATCATCCAATCTACCTCGCTCCTTCTGCTGGCTGCTCAATCGACCCAACACTCCTTTCAAAATAAAATACAAGCAAGAGAGTACTTAAAATTGACGGATGAAAATATGTACATTTCGAGTGCACTATTTCGTCTAGATCATTTATTTCGATCGAGGAATCGTTATGTTAAAACACTCAACATCATAAAATGTTATCGTCGTCAGTAAATTTCCTGTTAATTGTCAAAATCGTCATCGTTTTTGACATCGTGTTGTACACGGCGTAAAACAATTCAACTGACAGACTTCGGACGTACAGTAGTGGCAAAAAAAAACCGGACCGACACTTGTAGCTGATTTCAGAGCCTTGTTTACTCCAGAGCACGATAGATTGGTAACTAAAATTTCGTGGTTCGAATCCTGCCTGGGAAGAAAACTTTTTTTTTGTTCCTTATTCAAATTTATTCCTAATACTTTTCGATTGCAGCGATATTTTACTATTTAATTAACTCATTATTTCCAGAACATGAATTTTACCAGCAATCGAAAAGTATTGGGAATAAATTTGAATAAGGCACAAAAAAAAATTCCTTCCCAAGCAGGATTTGAACCACGAAAGTCTTAGTTACCAGTCTATCGTGCTCTGGAGTGAACAAGGCTCTGAAATCAGCTAGAAGGGTCGGTCCGTTTTTTTTTTTTTTTTTTTGCCACTTCTGTACATATTATCCAAGACTTTATGACAAGATAACAGCTAAATTTCCAAACATTCAATTTGTTAATGCTAATTTTTAAAACCCATTAAAAGTTATTGTTTAAGGATAAAATGTAAAGTTTCAATTATTGTAATATCTGTGTTTTTGTTTTTCTCTTTTTACTTTTTATTCTGCTGCTTAATAAAATACTTAGGGTACCTTAAAATTTTGTGAAATTCCTCCTGAGTACGAGTATGTACTCTTTCTAGAGGTGCTAGAGTGATTTGCATATAAAAAACTGATAAAAATGTTATGTTTTATTTAACGACGCTCGCAACTGCAGAGGTTATATCAGCGTCGCCGGATGTGCCGGAATTTTGTCCCGCAGGAAATCTTTTACATGACAGTAAATCTACTGACATGAGCCTGTCGCATTTAAGCACACTTAAATGTCTTCGACCTGGCCCGGGATCGAACCCGCAACCTTGGGCATAGAAGGCCAGCGCTATACCAACTCGCCAACCAGGCCGACGAAAAAAAACATTTATTATTATTATTATTATTATTATTATTATTATTATTATTATTATTATTATTATTATTTTCTCTTTTTCATTTATTTCGATTCTGAATTCGTCATTTTAAAACATTCAACATCATAATAATTTTATCACGATCATTAAATTCCCCTTTACAATTGTCAAAATCTATATAGTAGTAGCCATTGCGATAATACAGAGTATAAAAAAAATTCGGAGAACAAACTTTGGGAGCATTATATCGTCATTTATTTCGGTTCAGAAATCGTTATTTTAGAACACTCAACATCATACTCATAATGTTATCGCTGTCATTGAATTCTCCGTTATAATATTCAAGCTCATGATCGTTATCCTAGTTGTGATTGTACAGAATGTGGAAGTAGGATTTCGCTCTTTATTCTGTACTTCATCGTTACATTAATGGATTCATGCTCATCGATTTACGGGGAAACAGTTGGCGACACTGACTAAACAAAAGAACGACCATGCGATAAATGATTGTGATAAATCGAGTTGCAAAAATTATCGTGGTGTATTGCTGTGATTCTAAACAAAAACCAGTTGAATTTGAAATTCGGCATAGGAAGTGGGGATGGGCTGGGACATACACTTCGCCGACCTCCAGATGACCCTGCCAGGAAGACATTGGATTGGAATCTGCAGGGCAGTAGAGGAATTGGCAGACCCAAGATAACCTGGAAACGAACTGTTCTCACAGAAGCAAAAATGATGGGGAAGACATGGAGTGAGATCAAGGAGTTTGCCAGGAATAGAGTCAGATGGAGAAGCTTTCTGAGAGCCCTATGTTCCACGTAGGAATGACGGGAATATTGATTGTTTGATTGATTGATGACTGTGATTGGTTGAAATTCAAAATTTCATTACAATTCATTGATCGAAAATGGAATGACGTCACACAAACGAAATAGTTTCCATAAACTTCTACCTCTGCTTATGAAGAATGTCTGTCGAATATTTTACACTCTGTATATATCAACGATTTGGTTAACATAATTTCAACACTTGAGATTTCATAGATCCTTCAACTAATAATGCTGATAAAAATTTAATTTTCGTTTGCAGTTTCCGGTATTCATTGAATAATTTTTGCTTCTGTTTAACGAAGTGTAAAGAGTATTTCGCATTAGAGCCTTACAATTTGTATTTTTTTTTTTTTACTAAAGCATGATTTCCTTCACACTGCTTCAGTGGTCCTTACTTGTGCTTTTTTCCTCTCTACATCAGAGGTCTGACTTTCACCACTTACAGTACCTCCTTACAATTATTACGGAAAAAATCATCCTAAACGCCTCTCCTATTTCAATTTCCATATCCCTCCATTCTACCCATCCTTTGCTTCTACTATCCTTAGAATAAGCAGCTTATTGTAATGACATTGCATTACACTATTTTCCTTATAGTGATCGAATATTAGACCTAATTAAAGTTTTGTGTTCCATCTCGTGAAACAGACTTCCAAAGAAAATTTGTTTATAAACAATATTATGTAGTTGGTTGGCAATTTCGAAGACTTAGGGAATCATTTCACTAGTCGGAATGCAAAATACGTCACTCCTGTCTCATAACCCATTCCTGTTTGTACCTAATTCGGCCGATACGAATATTAGTGCGTTTGAAGATGTGTCCTGTGATCTCTGAGCCGACGTTTGTGCCAGTTGCAATTAATTGACCTGTAAGTGAGCTTTGAGTGGCGTAACAGTTTCATGTATGCGTGTCTAGAAGTGACTCGGGGTTTTAGCGCGTTTACTCTGCGACATACTGTGTGACGTCGCTACAAAGTAGCCTATCAAGTCTATCACATACCATATGCATGCTTTGACGTGCTGCATCTCCCTCATTGCCGGACTTCGTCCAACATGGTTTTCTGTTTTAACGGATAAAACGTTACAGAAATGTCCACATCTGACGTCACTTGCTTAGCAACGGCAATGAGTTAAGTCACATTATTCTGACATCACTTGCTTACTTCTAATACAAGAATGTTAGCGTGTACCCGCTAGACCAACGAGGACAAGACATGTCTCAGTTCAATGAAATGGATGAAATTTACATTTAACATGCAATAGGAACGTGTCCCGCGAACGTGGCGTCGTGGTCTAAGACCTGCTGCTTAGGACTCGCGTTACGGAATGCGCGCTGGTTCGAGTCCTCATAGGGGAAGAAATTTTTCTCATGAAATTTCGGCCAGTATATGGGAACGGTACCCACCCAGCATCGTGATGTACTTGGGGTGCTATGATAGGTAGCGAAATCCGGTTACGATAACCAGCTATAACGGCTGGGGGGATCATCGTGCTAACCACTCTAATTATGGTTGGATGATCGTCGACCTCTGCTTAGGCATGTGGACGAGAAGCTAGCAGCCGGCTGGCCGGTGGTCCTTCATGGGCTGTCATGCCTCAGATTATTATTTATACAGCAGGAACGTGGGATGAAGGCGACAAAGATGGTAAAACATATTTCGTGTCTCAGCCAGTCCTGTGCTGTAGGGCGTGGACATTCGTGGGTCAGCCTTACACGGGCATTATCTGCACGATCTTGTGGCCTCGCCTCTCCCTTTGCATTCTAATCTTATTAGGCGGCTTTTCTTTGTCGGCGGTTGCATGGCAAAGCCTGATATATCATCTGCTGCTTGGCGAGCCGCTGAGATAACTTCTTTAGTAAGTAGATGTGGATTAAAATCACATAGAAGACAAAGCTCTTAATTGGTATGTTAACTAATACAGAATACACATGTAAATTCCTTAACTACCATCACTTCTTGTGTGGGAAACTATTTAATTGCTTTTTTTTCTTTTTCTTTTTTATTCTATCGCGGTTTAAATCCCAGTGTGTTACAACTGAAATATCCATCTTCACGAATCAAATTTATAATTTATTTAACTCATGTTCTTTTTCTATTTAGTTAGGGAACGAACAGTAAAGAAAGGTCAGAACCTGCGATAGCTGAGGATATGGCAGAGATATTAGATAGGATTAAAAATGTGGGGATGTGATCAAAAAGTGCAAGTAAAGTGAAATTGTAAAAGATCGAGAAGTATAGGGGAGAGAAAAAGTGTATAAGCAGATGTGTAGAGATAAAAATATAAGTATTTATAGGAAGTGAGAATAGTGAGAAAGGGTTAAGAGAAGTAAACAAGTGACAGCATAAAATTAGTACTAACATTTGAACGTTGGATCAGTAAATGAATATAAGAGAAAGATAGAAGAAAATGTTAAAGAGCAAATAGGACAAATAATTCAATATGATAATTTATAGAGAAAAAATGAAATTTAGATTTTAGTGAATAGTAGTTAGAGGAAAAAGAGGGTTTGAAAGTAGTATATAATATTAGATATTATAGGATTAATGAACAAACAGAGAATAGCAAATGAAATGTAGGAGAAATACTAAAGGGGAGATTGACCAAGTAACAAAAAAAGGTAGGCTACATAGCGTAAATGGGAGTATTTGTGTAGACGTGTACTGCAAATAATGTGTTATTGTAATAATATGTTAATGGTGGCACCGGATACAGAAATGTGAGGTACACCATTACATGTAAAGAAGTGCTGTGAAGAAATATATCATATATCATATTTAGTTAGGGAGATCAGGACGTTAAAAATGTTTACTCTCTTATTAGAAGAAGCTTTTAAAGGTCTGCAAAACACTCTTTTCAGTACTTATTACTTCTTCAATCGATCTTTGCTTTCAGAATTTTTTGTTTTGTTTCGGAAATGGGTGATAATCCGAGAGGGGCTAAATTTAGGGAATATGGGGGATGGTCAGTCAATTCAAAGCTAACTCTTGCTAATTTTAAGCAAAGCAATCAAGGACTTATGAGCCTAGTTGTACTGTCTTGAAAGAAGAATACATATTTGTAAATCTTATCACATTTTTCCACAATTTCCCTCCCCCGAAGTTTTTTAAGGGAGGAGATGGGTGAAATTTCTAACTTCTATAGTTTTTTTTAGCTATTTGGTTCATTTTTTGCACACACATTCCACGAATGATATATATATATATATATATATATATATATATATATATATATATGCATGTCACTCAGTTATTTTTTGAGTTATGCCTTTTTTCTAAAAAATTGGGGGATATTTTCAAAATCTATCCCTTCGTACCGATATTTTAAATCCAAGATTTGGACGGCTATCATTTCGATATACTACCATCTAGAAAAATAATTACAGCATCTTTGATATACCTAGAAAAGCACTAACCATCCATATTTTAGAAATATACCATTACAATAGGCCTATAGAAAAAAAAGAAGTGATTATTTTGTCTAAAGTTATTTTTTTTTTTTTAATTTTCTAGTACCTACCGTTATACAAATTATTTTTTAATTTAAGTAGTAATTAATATATAAAAAATCCGATACTCTAATTTATTAACCATACTATATAGGTCATGCAGAAAATTTTCAGCTTGATAGCTTCAAAATTGTAGAAGCCTTTAGATTTTGAAGATATAGAAAGGTGCAAGAAATTTAATTTGAGAAAAATCACTGTTAGAGTATAGGCCTACATGCTAGGCTTTTAAAGAGCGCAGAAATTTAAATAAGGCGTAATTAATGACAGTTCCAAGCATCACAGTGGGCTGAAACTTTGCAGACTCATACATTGGGGTCTATAGATTAATTTTGTGCAATAAAGTGAAAAACAAATTTTTTACCAAAAATGGCCAAAATTTCATCCATATCCTTCCTTAATAATAAAGAATATGTATGTATGTATGTATGTATGTATGTATGTATGTATGTATGTATGTATGTATGTATGTATGTATGTATGTATGTATGTATGTATGTATGTATGTATGTATGTATGTATGTATGTATGTATGTATGTATGTATGTATGTATGTATGTATGTATGTATGTATGTGTGTATTTATTTACACTGCAAGTGGGCAAGCACCCGGTGGCAGTGGTATATACAATATTAACAACACACAATAAAATGATAACCAATACACAATAAAATTTACAATACACAATACAATTTTACAACACATACACAATTTTACACACAATACAATAATAATACATAATACAATTTAACACAATAATAATAAAACATAAAATAAAACACCTAATTTTACAATACAACCTGCATAATTATCTATAGGTCCTACATAAGTTTCAATAGTCTTTCACTTTACTCTCATCTCATTCCCTGTAGTGGCACTATGACGCATTTCACTGACACTTTAGCACACATTTCACTGACACTCTGTAACACATTTCACTGACACTATAGAACACATTTCATTGACGCTATAAATTATCACTGATCGGAACTGTTCACTGCACTGTAAAACCATAACTTCACTGACTCACCTCGCTTCACTGATACAACAGTTCAAATAAGTCAAATAATTACACCCTTATGCATACTTATAAACAGAACTACATTTAAACTAAACATTTCTAGTCTAAGGCCCTCTTACACGCTATTTTTAAATAATTTACAATTCAAACCAAGGAAGTAAACTCGTCAGCCTAGATAAATACATGTCACCTTAAAAAAATTAAATGTTGAATGTCACCTTAATTTTAATTTTCACTTTATATACAATTTTTTAAATTATTCTTGAATCTCCTTAAGGAAGGACAGCCCTCAAAGTCCGCTGCAGGTAGGTCATTCCAATCATTTATAGTTCTATTTAAAAATGAGAATTTACCTACATCCGTTTTCTGTTTCCTACATTTGATTTTAAAATCATGATCGTTCCTACCATAGTACGTTGGCTTTTCTAACCGAGCCGTTATGTCTACCCATGCTTTCTGACCTAGATGTGCTCTATACAATGATGTTATTCTAGTTAATGATGTTATTCTAGTTTCAATGATGTTATGCTCCTTTCTCAATAATTCCTTTTTCTAATCTAAGTAGTCTCTTATAAGTTATAATTTTTCCGTCTTTGCCCCCATCCCCAAAAAATAAAACTGAAGCTATGACTTTTCCAGTGTAATTTTGAATTCGAAAATTCTTTGGGCGGAGAGAACCAGAGTTTTCGCAATTCTGTAGATTGCCTTCCTGTTTCTAGATTGTAATTATTAGACTTGGGAACTTCGTACTAAAACATTGATTTCAAGTTGAGTGCATCCAGGCATCTAAACAACACAGTATATTCGCAACTATGGGTGGAAGATTCGTCACTACATTACAGTAACATGCACAGTAGAGAAGCACTTACTAACGTTGCAGTGGAGCTATGCACTTTATTAATAAACGGTTCAACCCTCAATCACTCGAAGTTAAATGCAATTCTTCAAGAATTTGCTGGTAAACATAGTAATAAATGAAGACATACTTCACTAGATATTATGTAGCTCAGTCGGTAAAGGCGCTTGCCTGCCGGTCTGAAGTTGCGTTCGGGCGCGGGTTCGATCCCCGCTTGGGCTGATTACCTGGTTGGATTTTTTCCGAGGTTTTCCCTAACCGTAAGGTGAATGCAAGGTAATCTATGGCGAATCCTCGGCCTCATCTCGCCAAATATCATCTCGCTACCACCAATCTCATCGACGCTAAATAACCTAGTAGTTGATACAGCGTCGTTAAATAACCAACTAAAATAGAAAAAATAAATATAATCTATAAAACGAATAGTAATTCAGGAACACTGTGCTATGGAGAAACACACGAAATACCTCATTTTCTATGGGAAATACTGCAATGAAGAGAAACTGTCTTCTGCAAAACCTGAGTCAAGTGTACATAATTCTTTTTCGATATAATGTATACTGTTGATATGTTCTCCCAACAGCTGAATTGCCTGTAACAATCATTCTGCTGTAGTCCAGAAATGTGGAAATGACTGAAGACGTGAGATATGTGGAAGAAAAATATTGTTCAAGTATATATACAATCTGCAGAAATGCAATTATGAAAAGTGTCTTTGAAAAGATTTATGGGCTGAATATGATATGTCGCATACGAGATAGACTATGACATTCAGAAAGCTGTGGTATATAGTAAGAAATGCTATATCATTCCAGACTTTCCCCAGTCACGTCTTGTGACGTAGAACGAACATTTTCCACATACGAATATGTTTTCTGAATATAGGAGTATCTAATTTCTTTTAATAAACTGAAAATGTACATTATTAGGTTTTGTAACAAGTCTGGAGAAATAACACTATGCATTTGATTTGTTACTTTTATACGTATGCATAAATTATTTTAGACTGAAAATTACTATGTGTGATTTTGCGACACATTTTTATAACATTTCATGGAAGTAGCATCATAGCTGGAAAGGTTTAATTTGCTAGATATTTATGTTTACACATTTTTTTATTTATTTTATTAGGCACACACATGTTATTTGAAGTGAATATATAGCCACCGGCGTGGATCAGTCGGTTAAGGCGCTTGCCTGCCGATCTGAAGTTACGCTAGGGCGCGGGTTCGGTTCCCCCTTGGGCTGATTACCTGGTTGGGTTTTCCCCAACCGTAAGGTGATGCCAGGTAATCTATGGCGAATCCTCGGCCTCATCTCGCCAAATACCATCTCGCTATCACCAATCCCATCGATGCTAAATAACCTCGTAGTTGATACAGCGTCGTTAAATAACCATCTTAAAAAAAGTTAATATATCTTGAGTCCTTTGTTGCCTATGTATTATAATACATCTAATTTAATTAATTGTCAATAATAATAATGAAGAAGTAATTTGTTCACATTGACTTTTTAATACTACCGCTCATTCTGATTAACTGGTAGAATTCATATGCATTGTATTTAAGAAAACAATTATTTTTGGTATAAGCATTAGTTTAAGGTAAATAAATATTAGACTATGCTTCAAGCTTCCTTTGAGTATGAAGAATCGCCTTAAAAGTGAATGAATTTATCTCATTTACTCTCTTGTAATTGATATCTTGGTTTCTACAACGTCTTATCGCATTGAATGGACTTCAGACATTGCTTCCCTGTCTCACACAATAACCTCAACCTATCGCATGCTTATACACTAACGGGCAGAGATTGTTCACAGTCAGACCTGTTGTATAACAGCTATCGATTGTGTCAAGGAATTGGAGACAATGCCTCGCAGTACTCAGCTAATGGACACTTGTGTCGGATGCCTATTTGTCTGTAATACCGGAGACGCCGAGTCGTTTGCAGATACAGCGTTCTCGTGGAGAGTCGTCCTAATGTGCCACACAGAGAAAACCTTTCCTAATTACTTCCTTCTGCTCTGTACTTGTTTATCTGACTGAAGTAGAACTTCAAGGCATTTAATACACGATAATTATTGAAACCATGAGTAAATTGATGTGTTGCGCCATGAACTGTGAAACCCAGGATCATATTAAAAGCGAATCGTCGTTGTTCCTGCAATAACTCCTGTGTGCAAAATATATAATTATTCAGTACAAAGAATCCTATGGCACCCGTACATAGGAGACTGAATTCTTACATTTTCGAAACAAAAAAAAATACAATTATATATAGGAGATTTTATTATTTGCTGTATCACTATTTAAGGTCCGCACCTGTGGAGTTACGGTTAGCGTGTCTGGCCACGAAACCAGGTGGCCCGGGTTCGAATCCCGGTCGGGAGAAGTTACCTGGTTGAGGTTTTTTCCGGTGTTTTCCCTCAACCCAATACGAGCAAATGCTGGGTAACTTTTATTTTAATATTATATCTGAACTGCGACCGAGCACGAGCGCTGCTCATTCGGTCTCAAATTTTGTTAATACTACTGTATCTTCTTTTTATATTGCTTGTATTATTTTATTTGTATTTATCTTTGTTTGTTTTTGTAATTATATTTCTTTATTCTGTATATTTGAATTTAAATAAAATAAATAAATAAATAAATAAATGTATAGTTACAGACTTTCAGTGCTGGACCCCGGACTCATTTCACTGGCATTATCACCTTCATTTCATTCAGACGCTAAATAACCTAGATGTTGATACAGCGTCGTAAAATAATCCAATAAAATAAAATAAATATTTTACAGATAAGCTATTTGATATGAGATATTTTATTTATAGAGAAACTATTTGATTGAGTAATCTTACAGGAAAGTTGTTCGGTTGCAGTATTTTACAGAGAAGCTGTTCGATTGCGGTATTTTACAGAGAAGCTATTTGTTTGCTATATTTTACAGAGAAGCTATTCGATTGCGGTATTTTACAGAGATGTAGATATAGATGAAGGATAATATTAAAATGATTTGAGGGAGGTGGAATATGATGACAGAGACTGGATTAATCTTGCACAGAATAGGGACCGATGGGGGGCTTATATGAGGGCGGCAATGAATCTCCGGGTTCCTTAAAAGCCGTAAGTATTATTATTATTATTATTATTATTATTATTATTATTATTATTATTATTATTATTATTATTATTATATATTTCTTTAATATTTATCTTAAAATTAAGTTCTCAGCAAAATATTTCACACAACGAAATTTTCAATCAAAGAGTGCAGAATTAATTACAGTATATACTATTACCGTCACCACAAACGTTATAATTTCCGTCATATACTTCAAATAATCGAGTTCTTCTGACACATTTATAGCAACATAAATTATGAACAGTGTTCTTAATCACTGAAAAGAAGCTGCATTTCCACACGAAAATGTCAAAGACATAAGCGGTATAATTAATATCAACAATACTAGTAACAGTCTGAAAATCACCTTTCTCACTTTTCTATTCTTCCTCTTCCGATAACCTACAGAAATAGCCCCGAAGAAACTCTTCCTCCTAAATAAGGAAAACCTTTATAACAGCAGAATATTTCATGGAATCATTATGATCTATTAAATGACAAATGTCCAGTATTTACTCTTAAGATAAATAATAATGGTAGATTACAAAGGCAGATTAACGACATGATAAAAATCACACCTTTGGATAATGACCCTATACTTTGTTCTTGGGATGGCTGAATGATCTAGATCTTCGACCAATCACGCAGGGGTTCTGGTTGTCAGTTCCTGTAAGGCATGGAATTTTACATTTCAAAAATACGTACTGACACTCGTGACGGACAAGGTTGCAAGTTCGAATTCTCCCGTTTCCCTACTTTTAGCCAACAATATAATTCCGTCCGATCTCTATTTCAGTACCATTCCATAGCATTTTCCGATCCCGGCCGGCGATGTATGGTGGAGGAAAGGATAAGAACAAGTGGGGATGCTTGCTGTGGTCGTGCCAGAAATCAATCCCATTCCGAGGCTTATTGTTAGGTTTCGTAACAAGGTGTTTTTTACGGTGATGGGTTGTTAGCCCTTCGCCTAACCCCCAAGCTGGAGGACCACCCCTTATCGGCTGTCCACGACTGCTTATTCAATATATTCGCAGCTACCCTCCATATCTGGAGGCCGTCTCCTCTATCCGCAACCTGAGGACGCAGAATAATAATAATAATAATAATAATAATAATAATAATAATAATATAGAGCTTATTGTGAAACATTTTTTGGGCCTAGCATAAATTTCTAGAAATTCGCCGTCTCGGACGTTTCAGAACAGATTTGAGGTTTCATACCAAGATTGTATTTTCAAAACTGAAATAAAGTACCCCCCCCCCCAAATCTTAGGCCGTACGAACTGATATACAGGAGAACTTATAACCAAGTCTGAAAAGTCGTAGATAGTAAATTTTAACATACTGTACTCCAACCACGAGAAAGTCTCCAGGGAATGAGAGAGAGCGGGGTGATGCTGTGAATGAATGTTGATGTCATAAGATGTCATAAGGTCACACACGTGGGTACTCGTATCTCTATTGGCTAGCTCTCACAGCACAAACAATAACACTGATATACACATTTTTATACTATCCTAGTTACAAAATTAGATCACTGTTAATCTCCTTGGGCCGTATTCATAGACATTTTTAGCGCGGGCTTCAGGTGGATGATCAGCGTTTTAAGTATTCATAAACCAGTGTTAGCGATAGGATATGATTTGAATTCTGTACAAGTAACCAGTGGATAGCCGGGGTTAGTTTAGCACGCTCGTAGCACGTGCTGCGAAATGTCTATGAATAGCACCCTAAGTCTTTTAATCCCTCCATACAGGAAATAACATATGCAGGAGAGAGCATGATTTTTAAACTGACGTTATAACTCTAATATTATCTATCTACTTCGCTCCAATAGATGACGCAATAGTAAGCACATTCCTTTCACGGTTTATCTCCTGGTTGGAGAACAGTAATCATTCTCTAAGTCGGAAATGCTCTGAGTTCTTGTATTCAACAATTTAATTTACATGCTATAGAAACGACAGTCCCAAGACAAGGATTATATTCTAGAGAAGAAATGTCTTTTCCCCAGTGAGATGCGCCAGGCTGCAAGAAAAGGCAGAGAAAGGCAATTCCCAAGCCCTGCGCTGCGATCAAAGAGCAACCCGCCGTGTAACTGTGGTATGTGTAATAACCCGGGAGTAGTGCCGCATTCGGGCTGTACTGTGGTTTGCATATCGATTTACTGACCTGCAACTTCAGGTCGACCGCCACTTCCTTGCGTTCAACGAGATATGGTATGTACGCGTAACGGACGCTATTGGAAGCCTTTTCATTTCTATCTCAAGTGATTCTATGGAGTGAAATGCTACTTTCTCTTACTACACATTCAGTGAATCCAAGTACAGTTCTCGGTAGAAATTCTAGAATAAATTGTCCCTTTCATAAGGACACAACGTGTGTCCCTTTATTTATATCGGTTCCTCATTACCTTAAATTGAGACTTTGCGTCATGTTAATCACGTGGACGGAATTGTGTATTGAATTCATGTAGAGTTCAATAGCTTGAAAAGCTCTTTGTTTTGTTTAATAATATGATACGTAGAATTGCGTGAACGGGCGACAACACAAAAACAATATAAAGAGAACAGGAGAATAAAAGAGAAGATGGGGATTACACTGGAAACAATAAGAATAAATGAGGATGGGAATACAAGGAAAGGAATAGGAATACAAGGAGAAGAAGGGGAATACAAAAAGAAAAATGGAAATACAAGGAGAGGAATGGGAATAGAAGGATAAGAATGGGCATATCCAAGAGAACGATGGAAATACAAGGAGAAGAATGGGAATACAAGGAGAAGAATGGGAATACAATGAGTAGAATGGGAATACAAGGAGAGAATGGGAATAAAAGGAGAAGAATGGGAATACCAGGAGAAGAATGGGAATACAAGGAGAAGAATGGGAATAGAAGAGAAGAATGGGAATACAAGGAGAAGAATGGGAATACAAGGAGAAGAATGGGAATACAAGGAGAAGAATGGGAATACAAGGAGAAGAATGGGAATAGAAGGAGAAGAATGGGAATACAAGGAGAAGAATGGGAATACAAGGAGAAGAATGGGAATACAAGGAGAAGAATGGGAATAGAAGGAGAAGAATGGGAATCCAAAGAGTAGAATGAGAATAGAAGAAGAATGGGAATACAAGGAGTAGAATGGGAATACAAGGAGAAGAATGGGAATACAAGGAGAAGAATGGGAATAGAAGGAGAAGAATGGGAATCCAAAGAGTAGAATGGGAATAGAAGAAGAATGGGAATACAAGGAGTAGAATGGGAATAGAAGGAGAAGAATGGGAATACAAGGAGAAGAATGGGAATACAAGGAGAAGAATGGGAATAGAAGGAGAAGAATGGGAATCCAAAGAGTAGAATGGGAATAGAAGAAGAATGGGAATACAAGGAGAAGAATGGGAATACAAGGAGAAGAATGGGAATAGAAGGAGAAGAATGGGAATCCAAAGAGTAGAATGGGAATAGAAGAAGAATGGGAATACAAGGAGTAGAATGGGAATACAAGGATACAAGGAGAAGAATGGGAATACAAGGAGAAGAATGGGAATACAAGGAGAAGAATGGGAATACAAGGAGAAGAATGGGAATACAAGGAGAAGAATGGGAATACAAGGAGTAAGAATGGGAATAGAAGAAGAATGGGAATACAAGGAGAAGAATGGTAATACAAGGATACAAGGAGAAGAATGGGAATACAAGGAGAAGAATGGGAATACAAGGAGAAAAATGGGAATACAAGGATACAAGGAGAAGAATGGGAATACAAGGAGAAGAATGGGAATACCAGGAGAAGAATGGCCATACCCGGGAGAACAATGGAAATTTAAGGAGAATAAGGTAGTACAAGGAAACGATGGCAGTGAAAGAAATCAATGAGGATACAAAGAAAACACGGTCAGTACAAGGAAAAGAAGGGGAATACAAGAAGAATAACGGTAGTACAAGGACAGCAAGGGGAATTCAAAGAGAACAAGGGTAAATGAAGTAAGAACAAGGAAAAATACAAACATAAAACGGGGAAATACAAAGAGAACATGAGAAGTACGATGGGAACAAGGGGAAAATAAGGAACGCAAGGGAATGAGAAGGCGGACAAGGGAATACAAGAAGAAGAAGGGAAATTTACGACGAACATGGAGAGAGGGTTGCATTTTTATTTGACATTCAATTTCCAAGTTAACTTCCATAAATAGTCAGGAGGAAGACTTAGTTCTATGTCTAAAGAAGTATTGTAAACATATATATAGTCGCGTCTCATTTCCGACAGCCAATCACGTCGCAGGTCGGCTATATCTAAACGTGTGCGTCTTATCATTCGCTGCTGATGACGTTATGCACTTCTTAAGGCTCGATAAATACTGAATATAATCTTCCGCCATTTTGGTTATTTCATTGGCGTTCGCAGAAAGCACACGAGGACGCTATTTGCCGCAGCGTTAAACAGCATCATGTCATAGCTCCTATGAGAGTCAAGCAATAATAATATTTAAAACAGACTGACATAACGAATTCATTTATTTACAAATAAAAACTTGTGCATTGCACTTACATAAAGTAAACAAAGTGCTACTCACTATAAGTAGATTAGAAATGCTGTGTGATGAATGTAATAACATACTTCTATATAGCAACATGTTAATGTCAGGAACACGTTTAAAAGTCAGATCTTTGTACATACTTGATGTTTTCGAAATCTTGCTTCCTTATACCAAAATCGTAATATTTCAAGAGTACGACTGTGTTGTGTGTTACAAAAGAATAAGCATAGTCTTTGCTGTAAACTTTTAACATAAAATGTTACTGTTTCAGAGGCACTACTCTTAATGAACTGTTTAAGCCTATGTTACAACAATCTTTGATATAAAATGTTAACTTAAAATATTACTGTATCAGAGGAACTACTCATAAAATGATTAAGCCTATATTACAGCAATCTTTGATGTAAATTTTTAACTTAAAATGTTACTATTTCATAGGTAACGCTCTTCATGCTATGTTTAAAACTTTAAACTCATATTACAATAATCTTTATTGTACAAATTGGGGGGTGAAACCTACAAAGTACGACTTGTTTTAGGTACAAAGCACGTACGGTCAGAAGACCCGTGCATTGGATTTTAGAGAAAATTATAATATAAAATCTGTATGTATAATATTACTCAATAAATCCATCTATCTACTTCTACTAATTTTAATTTAGAATACCGGTGCAACCGTAACACAGGTACTGCCCAGAATGAAATGTTTAAACATAGGTATATTAAAGTAATTTTGCTGAAAAATTTAACTTTACATACAGGTACTACTGTAACACGGATACTGCCTTTGTGTATAAGTGTACTTCCCAACAAAATTGTTCTGAACTTTGTTGAAAGGAATATTGACAATCACCATCACCATCATTTGCGACAGATCTCAGCTAAATTCGTCCGCTGGCACTGAATTACTAGTTGAAGGTAGATCGTCAGACTCGCTTTTTTCTATCAATTTAAAATGGTTGATATGTTTTTAATAACAGTGTTTCTATAAATACCATATTTTAGAAGAGATTATGTCAGTCTTACATAAATTACACACAATTATGTCGCCACTTACACAGAAATACTGCCTTCCTAATTCCTCTACCCACTTCTGTACATTCGTACTTGTTTTAGGCACCTTTATTTCAACTAGTAGTGCATAATATCATAAACATTGCTAAATTAAAATGTACTGCACTTGTTTAGGAGTAAGGAATCTGTTGTAGAGTAACCCTGTAGTGCGCGTTACTTGTGCTTGTGAGCAGGATGTCTATTGAAGGACACGTGACGTAATGTATACCCCGTGCACACTTATACTAATTTCAATGTTGTTGGACTAAGAAAACAGTCTTTAGTGATAACACTACGAAAACGTAAACAAGTATTCAGTTTGAATCTACCTATTGAATAGCTATAAGAACAAACGTCATAGTTTCACATTCGTTCGTTGCCACTCGGTCTTGGTTGAGATACTGAAAACATCAATGTACACTATGGCAATATTTACAACAATAATACTAACATTAATAGCAATAAAAATATTAATAAATGCTTTTCGAGTTCAATTGTTATAATGTATACGGTGACTACAAAAGAAATAGACAACTTCAACATGTTATAAAACCATTGTCATTGAAGACGCAGAAATTGTACGAAGTTGTGAATTTTTGTTTAGTAACAGTGAAAGTTTGTATGGATATTTTTCGATTATGTGATGTCACATTTCCGATAAAATACCCGCCACTGCCGTTGAAAAGGCATTTTGCGTGCTTGAATTAACCTAAACGATTTATCTCGGTGTTTCACATCTGTGGAAAGGTAAATAAACGTTTGAATTTGGGAACTGAAAATCCCAGAGGAACACTGGAATATGTGCGGGATTCCCAAAAGATTAATGTGTTTTGTCCTGTACAATGGCGTATGGCCCTCTTCTTTTGCAACAGTAAAGTATTACAGGAACTTCTTATCACGACATGGTAATTATCACGAAGAAGAATGGAGCACCACTCAATGAAGATAGAAATTATCTCTATAGAACTTTTCCACTCCGCTAGATTATGTAATAATTGACAAACGAATCTCTTTGGCAACTAAGTAGCCCCGGCTTAATACTTCGGTTTTTTTTTCTATAGGGCTATATGTAAGATCGAATTTTCATCTCCCCTCTTCCTACTAATCTGGAAGGCATTAAAAATCATATCAGAGCAGCTGTTGAAAGTATTGATAAAGATTTGTTATTACACGTTTGGAAAGAATCTGACCACCGCATTGATATACACTGTGTGTCTCACGTTATACATATCAAACATAATGTTATATATTATGTAAGCTTTTGAAAGAAACTCCAAGAATGTACGGTGCACACATTTTATCTTTCCACGCTCGCGTAAGGGACCAGAGTCGGCAGTAAGTAGCTGCGCGCGCTTCCATTCAAGGACACTAATAGTCGCTAATAAGACGGTTATTAATTGAAATGAGTTTCAAAGCAGTACAACTGTTATTGTCTGCAGTGTTGACTTTCATTTCTCTATTTGTGTCTGTTGCTTCAGTCTGTTCAGAGATTTAACATAGATCAAAGAATTGCCATTTGCCTTAACGTCACCTGCTTAATGTCGTATAGAATATCAAAAGAGCTACCGCGGGATTAATTTACCTGTAAGGACTGCAGCTCATTAAATGAAGAATAAATTGAAGACTACAGAATATCTGTATTATACAAGAAAAGAAGACGAAGGCGTCATGTTTTATCAACAGTATTCTCACTAGAGGTTTTGATTTTATCGATAAATCTGCGAGTGGAGCACGAGCAGATTTATCTATAGAAAATCAAAACTCGAGTGAGATTTCATTGACTATTACACGATTAGAAGAAAGTATATAAAGATTAGAAGTAACGAAGTACTCCAATACAATAAAATATTGACTTACGAAAATACAACTGTCTTCAATTAATGTAGTATTGTACCATCTCAACATTACAAATATTACGCTAGATGCATGCTAGATGGCAGTGGTGTGTTATAATTATGTGATGTTATCAGGTGTGCCAACTGTGGAATCTTCATCGAACTCTGTAGACGGTTACCAGTCAAGAAGGCTTTGTTGATTCAGTTTCATTTTTATTAAAACAGTTGCATTCCACTTCAATTATCCGGATCCCAGTAATCAACGTCACTTTGCAGATTATTTTCAATAAATCTTAGTATTAAACAATCTCTGATACGTGACTATCCACAATATCATATAGCAGAAGCTATAACATAACCTAAATAATATAAACAAGTGTTAGAAAGTTTTAATTAGGGATGATGAAATAAACAAGAAAAGTTTTAATTAACGATGATGACATAAAAAATAAACATGAATAATTTTAAAAGAAACAATTATTGAAAGTACAATTTTCAAATTTGAATGTTTTAGTGGTTGGTGGTTCAATTGATGTTATATTGGACGTGTGCGTAAAAGAAGTGAACTCGTTGATGTACATGGTGTATTCCCCAACTTATTCAGGATTTCCGAATGGTGCTCTTCATTTATTTGTAAATAGGATTTCAGGGAAGATGCACAGCTATGACCAGTGATCTTTATTAATTCTTGTTCTTGAATGCCAATGCGAGACATATTTGAAAGTGCTGTGCATCGACTGGAGTGGTTTGTAATTTTCTATCTTTTTTTTTTTTTTTGACGTCCAGACCAGCGCAGTTTGAAATGTTGGCAAACAAAGAAACAAATGCTAGGGACGCGATAAAATTAAACAAATGCTAGGGACGCGGTAAAATTGTGCGATAAGCAGCCATGATTGGTTGAAAGACGTCCTTTCGTACCGTTTTATTGGTTAAAAGTAGTGTGACCTAGTAAAAGTGTAATAGACATAGGAAAAAGTGGATGATATCTGTGTTCGTCAGAACAATCGCTGTGAAAATCTCTCGCGAAGTTGGCACGACCAGCCGTGATCGGCAGTATATCAGTACATAATGCTACAAAATTACTAAAAACGAGAATATATCGGCAACATTTCGTTTTCAGAGCTGCTACATATGCAACAAAATGCGTTTAGACGCTACAACCCCCGTCTGGCAGCGAATGGGGAACACTTTTGAACACTGTCTTTGAAAAGGTAAGCATTTTATAGCACTTTTACAATTTAAAATTATAAAAAAATTGCCTTTTTACGGTTTATCTCTGTGTTCTTGACTCATAACCTAGTGCTTAGCGGGCCGCGCGTGGGCAGTTGCGCTGTGCAATGTCGCTTCTACTCTATTTCCGCTAGTGTGTAAAGATAAAATGTATGCACTGTATTTACAAAACCATGTGAGGTGATTTTCAATATCTTAAACAATTCTATAAATTGTTGAAGTTGTCTGTTTCTTCAGTAATCACCCTGTATTTACATAACTTAAATTTATACGGAAGTTCTCCCTGTACGTTCCCAGTATTTCTTCCAGTATACATTTTCATAGTCTCTCAATACCAAACGTTCCTCTTCTTTGAAGAATTGTTTTTGCCCTAATATTTTATCACCATTTTGTATTTTCCCACGTTGCCTAATAAACTGAAATAAACGTCTGAATGATCTGCGTATGCTGTTAAAATACCATCCTGCAAAAAAACTGATGAGAAACGATACCAGAAACGCTACCAGAATGAACACAACCAGAGATGTAACACTGCACATTTTTTTTCTGTTGGCATGACTTGATTCCGTTGGCATTCCTTTTGCAGACCTTACCTCTGCTGCATGCACGTTGCTATTTAAATAATTTCGCTTGTTCCATACGGCACATGAACCATTAACATAACAACACGACAAGCTATCCATCACTTTTAAGTTAATAAAAACACTATATAATTCACAACTACATTTCAGAGGGTTCCCAGTTAAGTTTAAATGTTTTAAATGTGGCATTTTGATAGTTTCATTGCTGATGATAGAAGAAGATGACCCCATGTTCATCCTGTTGATCACACTCGTGTCGAAGGATTTCAGCTTGTTGTTGTTTAGATCCAAGATTTGAAGATTAGGAGTGTAGAAAAATGTAGCTGAATTCAAAGCAGTAACATTACAGTTGCTTAATATCAAAGTTCTTAAATTCGTAACGTTTAAGAAATAACTGCCATTTGGTATTTCAAGATTAATATTGTTCGCTAGATTCAATGTTTTTAACATCGGAGAAAATATAAACACTCTCGGAGGTATACTTTTTAGCATATTACTATTTATATATAAGTAAGATAAGTTTTTCACACCATAAAATGCATCTGGATTTATATACCTCAAATTATTATTTGAAATGTCTATAGTGACCAGGTCAGTGAGTCTGTTGTTATGAAAGTTATATTTCTCCAATGAAGAAATGTTGTTGTGGTCAGCAAGTAGAGTCTCTTGACTCCTGTTGGATAAATTGATGGGTAGAGATGATAGCTTTTTGTTGGAACAGTTCATCAAAGCACGTTCTTCGTAAATGCACTCGCACAAGCACTCTTGTAATATCAGTAAGAAAAGAAGCACTATATAGAATTCAACTACACTGTGTATGGTATTATTCATATTTTCACAATTTTTGTCTCAATTCGCTGTTTATTTGAACACTTCAATTCTTGACTGCTGTATCAACCGACACTACGGACAGTCTGTAGTGTACAGACATGACTGATTAAGGTGTAGACTTCAAATGATAACGGTATCTGTTGTGTTTGTGTTTGGCGATAAGTTCCTGGAATAGATAGAATTGTACTCTCGTTTATCAGTACGTTTTACAATAAGGAAGAACACCTTGTTGATATTAGGGTAAAGTTAGGAGAGAAGGCGAAAATTTAAACACACAGTCTTGCATAAAAATATTGGAAAACACCGCGCATTAAGTTATAAGAAGACATTCTACATCAGTAGCTCCCAAATTTTCGAAGGCGTGACCCACTTTTGGGCAAGACTTCTGTATGCGACCCCCCCTACCCTACTGGTAAGGTACTTCACCCCATTCAGAAAATACAAAGTCCAACACAATGATAGCGCATGCAGCAATTGAAAGCTACCCATCGCCGATGGGTATCTTCAGCGTTATTTCGTTCAACAAAAAGAATCAGTAGCATTTAGCGAGAGGTTCATTGTTCTACGTGGCCGTGAGTAAATTTAGATTTGTTTTTGGTGATGTTAGGTCTTTTAATTTGAAAATGGCGGAAAGTATAAGAAACGTTATTGAATATTATCGCAAGCAGGAGTGCCTATGGAATGTTCAACAACAATTTTGAGAATCAGGTGTTCCTGGATATTGGATTGATATTTAATTAATTTACATGTGTTAATTTTGTGTTTATTTTATTTTATATACGTAGTGAAGATGACATTTAACATGGCGCACCCCAACACACAAAATCTGGATGCGTCTTTAATTGAACTTGCGTCTTCCAGTTTCCTCTCCAGATTGTATGCGTACGAACATGGATGGTTGAACCGTGTAGATGCAAATTTACAGGTGCACTTGCAATGTTTTCTATACTTACTTAGTTACTGCCTTTTAAGGAACCCGGAGGTTCATTGCCGCCCTCACATAAGCCTGCCACCGATCCCTATCCTGAGCAAGATTAATCCATTTCCTATCATCATATCCCACCTTCCTCAAATCCATTTTAATATTATCTTCCCATCTACGTCTCGGCCTCCCTAAAGGTCATTTTCTCTCCGGCCTCCCAAATAACACTCTATATGCATTTCTGGATTCGCCCATACGTGCTACATGCCCTGCCCATCTCAAACGTCTGGATTTAATGTTCCTAATTATGTCATGTGAAGAATGCAATGCGTGCAGTTCTGTGTTGTGTAACTTTCTCCATTCTCCTGTAACTCCATCCCTTTTAGCCCCAAATATTTTCCTAAGCACCTTATTCTGAAACACCCTTAACCTATTTTCCTATCTCAAAGTGAGAGTCCAAGTTTTACAACCATAAAGAACAACCGGTAATATAACTGTTTTATAAATTCTAACTTTCATATTTTTTGACAGCAGATTGGATGATAAAAGCTTCTCATCCGAATAATAACAGGCATTTCCCATATTTATTCTGTGTTTAATTTCCTCCCGAGTATCATTTATATTTGTTACTGTTTTCTATAATAATAATAATAATAATAATAATAATAATAATAATAATAATAATAATAATAATATATTAGAATACGATACAAAAAATTGACAAGGGAACCACGGTTTCCAAGCTAACACTGAATAACTTTTTTTCAAATTATAATTATGAGTAAAAACACATCACATTGTTCGCCAGCATATCCAAATGTATTATTATATATGGATTACTTTGTAAAATGTTAATTCACTTATCAAAATTAAGTGCTACTTGCTGTATTTTACCTTTAAGTATGAATAATTCACATTAAACTCTGCTCTTCTGCCATTCCTCTTCTATAATCATGAATAATTCGTTCAGCTTCGGCTTTTCGTGCTTCGACTTGTTTTGTTTTTTTGTTCTGTGTTTTCTGCTTTCACGTACTAACACATTTACGTTTTGGATTAGTTATGGATGCGTCGGCACTTTTTCCCGCCTTTCCTTTTCGATATTGTCACATTTCTTCTTTGCTGAGAGCAGCAATCTTACCATTTGCTTACGTCACTTACGACTCCACTTTCAATACCGTTTCTAGGTAGTTATCAATTCATGGACCAAAAACTGGAGAAGTGTTGCAGATTCTGAAAGCCTGTAGGAAATTGTTGAATGTACTTATTTCTTAAAAGGGTATTTAATGATAAAATGAAAGAGACAAATCTTTTATATCTCTTGTTCTGCTAGATATCATGATGGGAACCTTGGAATTTGGATTCCTTTTAATCTCCCATATTATCCTCTCCAAGCGTTACCTTATGCTTGCTCAGCTCTCTCTGATAGCGAATATGAAGCAACCAGGTTGTTGTAAGATTATGATTCCTTTATCCTTCAGTGTCCCCGAAACAAGAATTAAAACTATAATATTTTTATGACTACTTACTCAAGTATTTACTTAATCATATCAAGTGTGAATCAAAACGCTTCACGTTCACGTCTTCCGCTTCCCGTTCTCGTTCTGGTTCTCCTTTCCGGTTTATTGTGGACCAGCCTTAAGCGTCCGAATTTTACCTGGAATATCAGTTTTGTAGAAAATAGAATCCGATATGTGAAAATTTGTGTCGCAAATTCTGCCCTTCTATGAGAAACATCGTCAAGAAAAACCATTCAATGTGATATGATGAGAAATTAATACTAACAAGAAACATTCTGAAGTCACGATTGTTAATATTACGGGAAATACAGTACAAGTGAATTTACTGGTGTTTCCATTTCATTTTATTTGTACCATTGCGCATATATAATGATCGAAGCATTTAATAAGCAACAGTATTCTTTTAAATGACCAAAATGTCAATGTCATTCAAGTGCTCTGCTACGATTCTGTGGTACGAAACGCCGCTCACGTTTTAGAATTGGGCATGAAGAAGGATCAGAGAAAGTACCTTGTTATGTAGACAAGAATAGGAAAAATTATTCTATATTTAAATGGTTCCAATGTAAAGTTGCAGTTTTGTTGATACGCCCTTCTGGCATGATGCCATCGATTTAAAATATTCCAGTTTGCATATATTACTTATAGTGCATGAGAAATAAGGTTGTGATTGACGAACATGCTAGTTTGGAGGCTCGGCGTTACCTTGCCCAATGGCAATTCATGATTCAGGGGTGACGTAAGGGAACAAGCACTTAGCGTTGTCTCTTATTCATATCAGATGGTATGGCTCCATTTCACGTCCACATCCGAATGCAGTGCATTCAACTGTGTTTTGCTCGTAGTTCAGCAATGTAATACGTCGACTAAATTAAAAATACTCTTATCATTCAATTATCTCGGCAGTTATCAGAAAGCAGTGAAAACAATGTTAGTGATAAAGAAGACGATTTAAGTGTTGTGCAATTGGAGAGTGCGAATGAGATGCGTGACAACACTGTGCTCTCGAGCCACGAGTCATAACAGCAGACAAGTCAGATAACATTAACCACAACCTTATTTCTCATGCACTGCAGGCAGTTGCCTCTGAGCCAGTGTTGCCAGCTCTGTCAGCTTTCGGCGAACTGGTTCCTAGAAGCTGCTAAACTAGTGGATATATCTGCCAGAAAATAAAATATTTTATATAATTCTGTAACTCTATATACTGAGAGGAAATAATTTTTGGGCCAATATTAGAAAAACAGAGAAATAGTAATTTTGACATAATTCACACGTCACTCAGCATATTATTGAAACATTGCTATTTTTTATAATTACAATCACCTCTATTATTTATGAATTAACATATAGAAATCCAGTTCACTCTATGTGAAAAATGATATTTCAGGATCATCCATGTCTTCTAGAAATAATGTATGCTATTTTCAGACGTCGATACAAAGTTTGATGATCTAGGCTCATCACTCTTTTTGTTAGGTACTACTGTTGTAGTCTTTTACCGGTTGTAATTTTGATTTTGAAACAATGAATAAATTCAAATTCATCGTACTTATAAAATTTTATTTTCTCTTACAATTAGACAGTTACAAATTTTACTAGTTGAATAATGTCTGCAATTATTAATTTCATTACTTTAAATAATGAAATCAATTAATGTAAAATCTACAAGATTTTGCAATCACCATCACAATCATAACCACCGAAACCACCGCCGCAGCGCCACGACAACCAGCACTACTATCACCAACACAATCACCAGCACCACGATCATATTCTAATCACCATTACCACCAATATCCATCACCACCGCAATCACCACCACCATCACAATCATCACTACCGCAACGACCATGACAGCTAGCACTACTATCACTAACACAACCACAAAATAGGCACCACGATCATAATCATTAGGCCTACCACTAACATCACAATCTTTACCACCGCAACCACCACCACAAGTCAGCCAGCGTTATTGTCACAATCACAGAAAGAGATCAGGCACCATGATCATGATCACCAGGACAACCATCACCAACTATGATCCACTGTCAGGAATAAACGGAGCCATCTTTTCTTATCGTGTTTTAACATTATCAAACCAGCATTGTGCTATCCATAACACCTATGTGCTTTCAGTAAAAATTGAATGCGTTAGATGCAGTGTGGTGTGCAGTTGTAAATTGATTCTTTTAAGTGGCAATGAATAGCATGGCAGAAGCAGTAGGTACTCATATCCCTTTCCATGCTACTTCGTTCATGGACGTCACGGGTTTTCAGTCTCACAGAACAACACGAGCCATTCGCACTTAAGCAACGTTGCCTAGTTGTATTGTTAAGACTCAGTCACTGTTAGTTGTACAGGGACATCATTTTATTTTTACTAACATTTTTAATATTAACCTTGCTGTACCTTTAGAGAACCGGAAACACAGATTGCTACCCCCTTCTACGACTGTAGTTCGATTATACTGGCGTAAAACACAAACAAATCACTCTACTAGATATAGGAGGGAAGAAAAGTAGTTCATCCATTTACGTAAACTAGGAAATATCGCGATTTTGAGTTCGATAATTTTCATTAGGTTTTTGTTTAATCTTAATACAGTACTGTATTAAGAATAAGTGTTTTTACTCACGAACTGAGCTATCCATGCGAACGTATTCATTATGCAGTGTATAGCCTATTATACTGTCTACAGCTCATTAGCGTACAATATAGAGAATGAAGTTAAATTGAAAAATAATCATAATATGGATATTTAAACACATTTTTTAAAATGGTGGCCGTTCATTTCGATACAGGCTTCAGTTCTTTTCTGTATATTATCGCACTATAGACTATTGCATCTAATTCCAATTGCCAGTTTCGTCCTTCGTACTAGTAACTCATGTTGAAATAATTTTGTACCATGTCTATAAAAGAGTACCTTACGTATTGTAAATTCAATGTTCACTTCTGCGCGACCCGCACAGATAAAATTACTCAGACATGCTATCTACTGTCCGTCCAAGTGGTTATGCCGCAGGATAGTAGAAAGGGGGGAAATCACGTACAGTTAATTACTTAACGAGGCCCTTTTATTTAAGTTATTTTAAACAGTTGGATAATATTACGTAAACGTCCAATTCCTATCAGAAATTAATGTTTTCAGAAAAGAGCTAAGACATCCCTGCTTTTACAGAGGGGCGAACAGAAGCAGGTGGAGGAATTGGGGATGCGACGTAGGCAAACTGACAGTACCTGTGCGAAAATATGATTGAATATTGAAAGCTCTTTCACTGGCATCATGTTAAGTTTTTACATTAGAAGTTTTTTTTTTTCCTTTTTTTTTACCTTTTCTTTTCATTCAAATTTTGCTACATATTTCTTAGGGACAAACTAAATTTTAAAAGTATATAGTTGTTCAATAACGCTTTTATATTAATAGTAGATGCTAGAACAAAGCAAGCACGGCCACTCGTGTTTATAACACTGAATTTACATATTCTATACCGCTCGAGTGTTTGCCTCATGACCTGCCTTGCAAGCTTTAATCTCTGCCGTTTATGTATTTTTTTTTACATTTTATTTTACCCTTTCAGTAACCTCGTTGGAGTGCACCCATCTCATATAATCCAGTTATCGGAGAATAGACCACTCCAGCTTCAATTACATTACAACTTCAGTTTACATCGTTCGAGTGTGTATTGACCAATAAGGTCGAAAATGTGCATTAATTAAATGCCAAACACGACCAAGCCGTCACGAGTGACATGATTTGTGTTGACGTAACGTGTGTGGTAATTGTTGATACAAACGTCACCCACAGGCGACGTCGGTTGGAGACATATCGCATCCCATATAAAGTATATTACTTCGCTACATGGTTTACGGCTTGGGGTCATCCTCTTATCCCCACATGTCCAGATTGTTTTTCAAACATAAACTGATTTGTTTCACAGTATAATCTAGCATATCCCAGGATGAGTAATTTATAAAAAAAGAGTTGTTCATACTTTCTCATAATAAAACTATAAAGTAAATACATTGATGCTACAAGAAGATTTAAAAACGTAAAACCAGAAAAATAGCCAAACTGATTTAACTTTCCATTCATACGCTTTCCTCATAGCTCATAATGGAGACTCCGTAATTCTGTGTTCAAGGTTCAGATTAGTGCCTTGCAATATTCGAACATGAGAGGCAACAAATACATTACAAACTTTGTCTCATTTCATATGAAAAACTAATGGCAAGATCTGTGCTAAAATTCTTAAGCAGTTAAAACATGAAGAGGTGGGAGTGAAGGACAGTGCATATTTTTATAACAAGGTAGAACGAAAACGACCTAGTACTTGATGCAGCTTCGTTAAATAACTGACTACAAAATAACATAACATTCATACATACATTATAAATTTACTCTTTTTGGATATTTCTATTGCGTGATCAGTTCAAAGTGTGCCATGGCTCGCTGTATGTCGTCATGTGGCTAGCCGATGAGCCTAGAGAATTCAAACTTCCTACACTTCCGCAGAGGCGTATTACCTATGTGCCAGAGAAGTTGCCTAGCAAGTACGGAGTTCATTCTGAAGAGTACTTACCGATACGTACGGTAACGCCTGTAGTGGCAGGAATGTGAACTGTTTGGAAACACGTACTGACGTGAGTTTTTTCTTACTGTCGGGATATGGGGAGAGGGTTAAGACGATTACTTACGTACAGTATTTGTTGACATTAACTTCGACGGTCAACATGGACACGGAGCATTTGATTTGTGTTGTGGAATGTTGCCGTATGCAGCCGATGATAACAAATACAAGTGCGACTTGTCCGCGCAAAACACAGTTCGAAAGAGGTTATGGTAGCACACAGACCGTACAGACCGCCATCTGTTGCTACGACGTTCAAGTTATAACGTACACGTTCTCAAGTTCAGATTGAACACCTTGATTAATAGGCAACTTCTCTGACATAAAAGCTGAAACTCGCTTCAAATCGCTGACTCACAACAGTGACGTCATGACACACTTTGAAATGAACACCCAATATATCTCTACTTGTTACGTGTTTATAGAGGGGGTGAAATTTTTTGTCTGGAGGTTCAATTCATTAGTAAGTATGAGTGAATTTATTTTATCCCCAATTAAGTAAACTGCACATCTTAACTTCTGTATTAGCCGTACATTTTTATCTTGGTTCTTGCATCTTTTAGCTGTTTATTACGACTTAACCTTAGCAGCTCCTATTTCCATTTTGGTTTCTGTGCATCCCATATTACAACATAGCTACTGCCGAAACACTATAAAATAGTTTCTTTTCCAACTTTCTTGCGATGTCTACTTACAGCTGCATATACTTTACTGAATACTGGAAATTGAAAGTTACTGCCTACATCATTTAGGCTGCATCTGTCATGTGTAATTTTGCTTCAGTTTAGTTGCTTACATTACTGAAATTGTAATTTCTTTCAAACATTCTAGAACCTTGATTAATAAGTGCATGGTTCATGGTACAGTAATGTTTATCGGTGATACATTTATCGCCGATAAGAAAATGTTCTGTTCAACAGTACGTAATATGCGAAATGCTTTGTTGTATGTTTCTCTCTGTTGTAAACTTTTTTTTTGTATTCATCTCTTTAAAAATCATTCGCTTCTACAGAATGTAACCCCACAACCAAATAAGTTAAATTAGATTACCTGTATGTACGTCTGACATTTCTGTGTCCCCGCATTAGACTGTTTTGAATGTATTTCATGTTATTTCATAACTTCTATCCTGCCACTCTACTACAGGGCCATTTGTATTTCTATTTTGTATAATTACACATAGACTAGTACGAGCGATTGATGAGCGAAATGGTGATTGACCAGTGTGTTTGACTTGTACAACTGAAAGCAATAATAATAAAAACAAACAGTTAACAAAACCCGTCCGGAAATGAAGCGTAGAAACGTTAATAATCAAAACTAATCCTGATCAACGTCGGAGGAAATAAAAAATAATATTCATGTTTGATTGTCAGCTGTTTTTATCGCAGTTATGTACTGAATAGGCCTACATATTTTATCTCAGGTTGTCTAACAGTAACAAATTTTGAAAGTAACATTTTCCAAATGAAGTGCAGTTGTTCCTCATTCTAACGATGCCCAATACAACGTTTACTGCGCTTGAAATTACTATTAATTTGTCAAGTTCTGCAAAATAACTTTTCCTAAATAAAAGAAACATTGACATCAGGCAAGGTCAACCTCGATGGAACAATATTACCATATTATTAGTTCGTAAATTCAATTCCAGCTGAAGGCGATAACTTCTGGGCAGCAATAAAAGTACTCAGAATACAATATCATCATTCTTTGTTACCTTCAGTAAATAATTTCAGCGATCTGTGTTATTTGGTGACCGTTAGATGTATACCAGTTTCGTCTTTGCGGTATCTTCGGAACTGGGAAGTCAGTCGTTGTGTTATTCACCTCATGTCAATCTTCTTGGAGCTGTATGTATCTTAATGGTCGTACCTGTATAGGCTACATGCCCAAGGATATTCAACCGCTCTCTTTATACATTTTACTACATTTTGTTAGACATGTTACACATACTGTGCATGTGGGTCGGGATTTCTCCTACCATACTCTCACTACTGCACTATCCTAGAAATGTATTCAGAGGTAAATATAATAATAATAATAATAATAGCGCATTATTATTATTATTATTATTATTATTATTATTATTATTATTATTATTATTATTATTATTATTATCGTCATCATCATCATCATCATCATACAATTACCAGAAGTTACAGTCTTTTCCATAACAAAAATACGAAATCTCTTTCCCGAATCTAAGTTCCATTAATGCTGCAATCTTACATTATAAATTCAGAGTTTGCATAATGGTAAAATATTTAGCATTTACTGTGTGTAGGCCTATAGATGTGACTATTATTAAGACTTTTATTGGCTGTTCACTGTTGATAAATAAATAAATAAATAAATAAATAAATAAATAAATATTTTTAATGCGTTATTTTACGACGCTTTATCAACAGCTTAGGTTATTTAGCGTCTGAATGAGATGAAGGTGATAATGCCGGTGAAATGAGTCGGGGGTCCAGCACCGAAAGTTATCCAGCATTTGCTCATCTTGGGTTGAGGGAAAGCCCCGGAAAGAACCTCAACCAGGTAACTTGCCCCGACCGGGAATCGAACCCGGGCCACCTGGTTTCGCTGCCAGACGCGTTGACCGTTATTTCACAGGTGTGGACAATAAATAAATAAATAAATAAACTTACTTACAAATAGCTTTTAAGGAACCCGCAGGTTCATTGCCGCCCTCATATAAAGTAGCCATCGATCCCTATCCTGTGCAAGATTAATCCAGTCTCTATTATCATATCCTACCTCCCTCAAATCCGTTTTAATGTTATCCTCCCATCTACGTCTCGGCCTTCCAAAGGTGTTTTCTTTCCGGCCTTCCAATTAACACTCTATATGCATTTCTGGATTCGCCCATACATACTACATGCCCTGCCCATCTCAAACGTCTGGATTTAATGTTCCTAATTATGTCAGGTGAAGAAAACAATGCGTGAAGTTCTGCATTGTGTAACTTTCTCCATTCTTCTGTAACTTCATCACTCTTAGCCCCAAATATTTTTCTAAGAACCTTATTCTCAAACACTCTTAATCTCTGTTCCCCTCTCAAAGTGAGAGTCCAAGTTTCACAACCATACAAAAAAGAATAAATAAATAAATGAATAAATAAATAAATAAATAAATAAATAAATAAATAGGTAGTACGTAACTGAGTAAATAAGTAAATAAATAAATACATATACAAATAAACTACTTAATGTAAATGCTTATTTCTAAGCCTGCAAAATTGCGTTTTTATACATTCTGCGTTACCTTTGAAACAGCTTGCATATACATTAGTTGCTTGTAATGAAATCCTGGGCACGTTTCGTCTTTTTAATTATATATGACTATGATCTCGCTTCATTCATTCACGTGTAATAAAAGTCTTTACAACTAGAGACTGATAATCTTTAACAATAAGTATCCTTCCATGACCGGCTTTTGGCCGGGAGAGTTCAGAACATACTTTGATAATATGATACAGAAAAATTTTGAAATATACCCGTACACATAAATAATTTCTCATAAAAATTGTTCAATTGGTGCGAAATAGATTATTCCATTTATTACTGTGTTATACTTATATGGTTAGATTTTATGTGAATTAAAACTCTGCTGATTTTTATTTGAAATAATAGGTCATTAGGTTTTACAGAAATAAAAATTTTGTAGCCTCTGCGTGCGCCAGAAATGAAACTTCTTAATCTATAAATGCGTAGGAATGTTTTTAAACGTTCGTGCATTGAGAGACCATAAACTAAGGTTATATGTAACACTTGTATGCTCAATATACTTCACACATTAAAACTGAAACAATAGGTTTATGATAGCCTAGGTAAAATAAGACACGAAATGTGAAACAAACAAAACCGAATTGATTGTGTATATAAATTGCTTTAGAAGTATTTGATGAGCACTTTTATTTGATTTAAAGTTTTTTATGTGGTAAACTAAGATTTAATTCTAAATCACTAACACCTTTTACATAGGCATTGAACTGTTTTTCCTTTTTCCCTCAATTTTCGGCGGGAATCATTTTCTTCTTTATGCGAAGTAGGGACCGGAAGGCTATCGCCGCAGCACGCCTCCTTTCACGCGACGCTCTCATGGTTCAGACCCTGAAATGACAGATTTCCTGGCAAAAGCTTCTCAACAATATAATTTCACTCACTCGTTTAGACTGTGTAACATCACAGCGCTACACAGAAGACGCACTGGCCGACAGCAGTCCCGCTTCCACTATTGTTAATTAATTTGCATAAATTGATGGAAAACTGCAAACATGAATAACTTTATTTAAACGATAACTTAGCGACATACAACATAATTTCGTAGTAACAAGACGCAAAACCTTCTTAAAACGTCCGTCACTGAATTTTATTTCAGAGCGTCCGACTCGTATTCTGCTTTAAAGTTTTAAATTTAAAAGTCATGTTGAGTTCAGATAAGTTTGTCTCTCTGTCACTGGCAGTACACGGCGCATAGATATAATAGCTTTCAAGGAATCTACAAGATCTGGATACATAATTTATCCCACTGTGCGTTTCGAAATGGATGAGGAACAGCCAGCAGAAATGGATAATGAAAAAAAGAATATGTACAATCCTACCATTCCCTATTACCTAAAAAAATACCAGCTAGAAGAGCTTGAAGTAATCGGACTTCTGGTTGGAGCAAGAGGTACCGCTATTCTCTTCATGAAAGATGTGTTTAAGAGGCTTGGAATACCTACATCTATTATTCCGATTGTAACCTTAGCTGCATTGAAAGGGTCAATTGCTCTCCTGAAGAATCACCTATATTCGAAATCAAACTAAGTTCAGTAGCATTCTTTACTTTTTTGTAACACTTACCTGTCTAAAAATAGGTATATTTCCACTAATGTAAAAAAAAATTATTTGCAGCTATGTACTTGTAAGAATTTTATTGTTAAAACAAAATTAATGGTTTTTCATGAACTTGTAAACATTTCTATGGTTAAGTACTCTTTGTCCCTTGTGGCAGCTCACGAATGGTGAGAAGATAATTATAAATTTATACATTTTATTTTTCAGTCAATCACTTATCATGTTAAGATGGTAGAAATGGATTCTGTTATATCAAGATACAATGTTAATATACGTCACGAATATTTTCGACTTACTTTCAAGTCATCTTCAGGTGATAGTTTTCTAACAAACAAACATTTGAACTAGGTGAAAATATTATTTAAACACATTCATAAAACACTAGTAGTCTGACCTTGCATACTTTACATAGAATGATTGAATGGCGTACATAGCCTAGTCTTAAAATTAAAATTGACATACAAATAGAAATCCTTCCAATGAACATAATTATGATACAATATATTGAGAGGCAAGCAGTGTGCCTGAATTATGAAATTAAAATCGTTTAAAATTAGTATATATAAAACTGAAGTTTTAGTTGAAAAGTGATTGAATTTCATGTACTGTATTCTTACCAGAATAAATAGACTAGGAGATAACTTACTGAATACCAACAAAATTCATCCAATAATTTAGAAGAAATTTTGCAGACAGACACTGACAAAGGCAGAGGAAAAGTTTGAAACAATTTGTTATACCAGGAATATCAGAATCGATAATTTCTGAGAAAATATCGAAATGAAATAATTTCTCTCTCTTCTTACTTTGTATAAAGTAAAAAAATTACCCAAGTCGGACGCAGTTATTTCAGAGACTTGCAGCAGGATGAAAATAAAACAGAGGCACATTTACCGCGTCTACGTGGTTTCTAGGAATGTAAATGTTAGTGCAACATTTTAAAACGCGCACATAAAGAAATCAGTGGTAGGTTTCACACTCGCGGACAGAATGATGGATGACTGTCTGCTGTGATGTACAGCCGAGCACCTTTCGTTCAAAGGAAGTACACTTTTTGACCAAGATGCTCTGTGCAAAGGCAATGCATTAAACTAGACAGGAAGAGCCATAATAAAGGCTGTATATGTTCAATACTTGTGGTATACTGCTAGCTGAAAGGCTGCAGTAGTGTTGAATTCCTAAAGCGGAACCTGATTTAAAATATGGATGAAATATGTGATGGAAAAGAACGGTGTTCTGATAGATTTCTTCGAATTATTTTCCCTGTAATAGCTCTATCGCTTCTATTATTATTATTATTATTATTATTATTATTATTATTATTATTATTATTATTATTATTATTATTATTATTATTAATCTCACATTCATAAACCCTGCAAGTTATTTGCAACTCAATGTACAAGATGATGCCAACTGGCTCTATAAATATAAATATCTTTCCAATTATTTAAATTTAAATAGATACTCGTGTGTAATGTCTTTTCCAAATTATCTATAGTAATTTCAGACCTCGAGTGACATTTATTAGGACTATTTCGTGAATAAAATAAAAATGTAAATAATACATCCCTAAAATTCGCTCACAAAATGTTAATAATAATTGTATGTTTATGAATATTTACCTATTGAGACATTGTAAATTTGAAATAGATGAATATCGATTACTGCAATAAAGAAATTGGATGTTATTCAGTAATGCCAATTGAGAAAAGAGAAATACAGGTTTAAGAATGTTAATTACATGTACTGCGCTTTTCTCTTGTTATTGTAACATAAATACATTTTCATTATTTGCTGAAATAAAAATTTAATTTAAACATTTTATAATATACTAGCTGAAAGCACCCGGCGTTGCCCGGGTTGTCCTTTTTGCTTCTTTTATTTAATTAAACTGGTTGTTAGACTTTTCGGAAATCTTAGAAACTCAACTATAGACAATCAAAACGAATTGTCTTCAATAAGCTTTCCTCGTCCATAAAGATGAATCTTTACATAGCGTCACTTATATGAATTAATGAACTTCTTAGCCAAATGCCTCAAAGGATTAACTCAATTTAAAACAACTACAGATCAGGCAACCAAAGAAAACATTTCATCACTTGCCTTACTTTCAAATTTGTTTTAATTTGTATGTATATATATGCTGTATATATATGTATATATATGTGTGTTTATTTATTTATTCTGGCGTAATTAAGGCCATCAGGCCTACTCTTCCACATCACCAGAAATACAAATAAAATAATAAAGAAACCAAACTATAAATGAAGTAAAACCAAACGAACATATAATATACAGGCTACAGTCACACAAACTTTAAATGCATTAGCATTGTCTTGAAGTTCAGCAAAACAGACACACTCCTCGGTCCCTATAGGCCCACTTAGCATTGTATCAATGTTCTACAGATCTTACATTTTATCTCTGCCGGTCAGTGACTGTTAAATTTCAAGTGGCTTATCTTAGTCATGGAAGTCAAGGTATTAAAAAGCATTACAATCTTTCTGCCGTCCCCTTTCCTCCCCCGCAAATGTGACGTTACACAGAGGCAGAGATAAAATAATTATAAGATCTGTACATTGATCTGAAGCTGTGCATTTCACGTAATTTCATGTCTGTGTATGTTTTCACTTGAATTTCAGAGATAGCTGACGATAAACAGGGAATTCCCTTGTTCCCAGTCTGTACCCGTTGGGGTGCCATCGAGAGCCAAAATTTCTCTCTCTATCGATCATACCAAAGAATCAATATATACGTATATAATTTAATTTATATTGAAAGATTTTTTACCCCTAACCGCTGTATACATATTTTTCTTAATATGACTTGAGAAACTATATCTCACAAATTGAGAACATATTATATTAATTCTTATTTTATACACAGAATACAGATACAATATTAACTCACAATAAGTCATTTTTTAACATAAAGAGTAATATTCTCAGAGACGTATATACCGGTTTTTATTTTTAAGAAATTAAGAGATTGCTGCGGTTTTCGGCGTAATAGATCGACTATTGATCAGATTTTTTGTATTCGGCAGATAATGGAGAAAAAATGGGAGTATAAGGGTACAGTACATCAGTTATTCATAGATTTCAAAAAGGCATATGACTCGGTTAAGAGGGAAGTATTATATGATATTCTTATTGAATTTGGTATTCCCAAGAAACTAGTTCGATTAATTAAAATGTGTCTCAGTGAAACATACAGCAGAGTCCGTATAGGTCAGTTTCTATCTGATCCTTTTCCAATTCACTGCGGGCTAAAGCAGGGAGATGCACTATCACCTTTACTTTTTAACTTCGCTTTAGAATATGCCATTAGGAAAGTTCAGGATAACAGGCAGGGTTTGGAATTGAACGGGCTACATCAGCTTCTTGTCTATGCAGATGACGTGAATATGTTAGGAGAAAATACACAAACGGTTAGGGAAAACACGGAAATTTTACTTGAAGCAAGTAAAGCGATCGGTTTGGAAGTAAATCCCGAAAAGACAAAGTATATGATTATGTCTCGTGACCAGAATATTGTACGAAATGGAAATATAAATATTGGAGATTTATCCTTCGAAGAGGTGGAAAAATTCAAATATCTTGGAGCAACAGTAACAAATATAAATGACACTCGGGAGGAAATTAAACGCAGAATAAATATGGGAAATGCGTGTTATTATTCGGTTGAGAAGCTCTTATCATCCAGTCTGCTGTCCAAAAATCTGAAAGTTAGAATTTATAAAACAGTTATATTACCGGTTCTTCTATATGGCTGTGAAACTTGGACTCTCACTCTGAGAGAGGAACATAGGTTAAGGGTGTTTGAGAATTAGGTGCTTAGGAAAATATTTGGGGCTAAGCGGGATGAAGTTACAGGAGAATGGAGAAAGTTACACAACACAGAACTGCACGCATTGTATTCTTCACCTGACATAATTAGGAACTTGAAATCCAGACGTTTGAGATGGGCAGGGCATGTAGCACGTATGGGCGAATCCAGAAATGCATATAGAGTGTTAGTTGGGAGACCGGAGGGAAAAAGACCTTTGGGGAGGCCGAGACGTAGATGGGAGGATAATATTAAAATGGATTTGAGGGAGGTGGGGTATGATGATGGAGACTGGCTTAATCTTGCACAGGATAGGGACCGATGGCGGGCTTATGTGAGGGCGGCAATGAACCTTCGGGTTCCTTAAACGCCATTTGTAAGTAAGTAAGTAAGAGATTGCTATTTCCACAACGCATAACGTACTAAATTGGCAACATGATTATGTAGGCTAGTTAGAATTTCGCAGTAACACATTTTCTGACATGAACAACAATATTTTGAGAGACGTATATTTTAGAATTAATACAGTGTTATTTTCAGTACATTCACATACTACATTATCAATATGACAAAAGTATCATTGAATTGCTTTTTGATGTGTGTAAAATCTTTTTTTCCCCCTACTTCTTTGTATAAAATATAGCTAAGAATGTGAAAAACGCAATTTTTAAGTTAATGCCTGCTACTTTGAGCGACTGTCCTTGATCATAATTTTAATATGGCCATTACAAATGCTAGTCGCACTGAAATTGCAATTACTTAAAATCGAAAGGGATGTTAGTGGGTATCATAGGAATACGTGAGATAAAAACATCTTCTCGTTTCGTTTTCCCAGTTAATAATGTCACTTCTATTACTACGTTTTGAATGAGTTTTTTCACACCAACTCTTATTCCAATGCATGATTTTAGTGGGTCAATATTTCGCAATAGTACTATTGGTGATTCAATATCAAATATTAAAACAATTATATGGTAGGAGTCCTTGTAGTCTCAAAGAATTCAAGAATTCACTATCTACAACTGCATCGAGAATTTCATAATATGGTCCTCGACTGCGTAAAGATATTTACTGCATGAATTACCTAGATTTTAGTCTTCATGCTGTATCAATAATGTTATTTAATTTCGTGTTATAATTTCCATGGCCTCGTGAAAGTCGATGTTGAATACAACAGACAATAACAAAAAAAACAATTGACTATAGAAGATTGCAATTTAGTATTAAACATGAATGTTTGATCGTACTTATTTTATGTTTTTTATTGTTTAATTCATTTAACGTCCATTTGCACAATTTTAATGTAGCCTATGTTTTTCTCCTGGTTATGAAGGTTAAATATGCAAACTTTGGCACATATCGGTCAAAGCGTGTAGATTTGTATAGAGAACATACATACATACCCACATTCACTTTTATATATTAGATTTACAAATAACCTGATTAATACATTAATTAAATGAACAGTTGTTGAAAACACAGTTATCAAATCTGAATGAAGGAATGTCATTTTCTTTAGATACAGTGGACATGGTTATTAGAAGATGTAGATGTGGAAGTAGGATTTCACACTTTATTTAGTAGGCCTACTTCATCGTTACATTAGGCCTAATGGCTTTATGCCCAACGATTTACGGGGAAACAGTTGGCGACACTGACTAAACAACAGCACGACCATTTGATAAATTGATTGTAATAAATCCAGTTGCAAAAATTATCGCGATGTATGGCTATGTTTGGAATTCAAAATATCATTACACTTCATTGGTCAAAAATGGAATGACGTCATATGAACGAAATAGTCTTGGAAATCTCATTACCATGTCTTAGCAATCTTTCTTCTCATGGCATTTATTTAAAACATTGCCTGGTTATGTTTCCTTCTGGTGCTCTGATGACGTAACCAATCTATTGGAGTTTTTTTCGATTTTTGCTACAAAGTCTGATTTTTATATAGCTTGAAAATTTAATCATTTCTTAATATTCTTCGTTCGTGTGCTAGAGAGTTTATCATTGCTTTTACAATCGTTCTTAATATGTTATTTCTTTCAAATATTCTAAGCTTCTGTTTTTAATTTCTATATAGGGTCCATATCTCACAAGCTTAAGTTGCACAATGTGCATTTTCTATATAACTTAATATTGTTTTGGATTTTATGTAATTCATAATAATACTCATCACTACCGAAGGATGTTGCTTAAAATTCTGTGAAGTTTTAGCAACTCATGCAATAAATAGAAAAAGGATATTACTAAAAGTATTATTTTTTCTTAGCATGATTAAGTAGTACCAGATCTAGACTGTAAGGTGTTTGTGGCAGAATCTTTGAGCCTAAGTCGTCTAATGCATTCGACACAGTTAGTACGAGTTTTCTTTATATTCCACAACGACTTTTCAATAACGCTGACTTTGCGTAGTTTCTCAACCAACAGGTCGATGAAATATTTGATATTCATATTACGACGATATCTGAAAAAATTATTTACAGGAAACTACTGCTTTAATATTCCACAGTAGACACTTCATTACTTTACCTGCATTGGTTGAGATATGAATTTTTTTCCACAACATTTAGGAGGAACTAACGCTGATCGAACACAAGACCTGTTACTGAGAATCTATCGGTTCACCGCTGGATCATCCAGTTGCACTTTACCAAGACTTGTGTTAACGAATTCTGAAGCACCAAGAATTTGGCAGCTCATTACGGAAATAAATATGTTAAGAGTTTGTAAAGTTCTATAATGGTAAATTTAAAATTCCTTATCTTTTGTCATCTGCCAGAGGAAAACCTGTCTCTTTCTTAATTTTGTTTGATGTACTTCCTTCTAAATCCTTTATGCCCCGAGGATAATATGCATAAAGAAATTTTCAACGAGTTCTTGACAATGGAATCTCTTTACATTTCTTTCTCGTTTTCTTTTCATCTGAGTTGGTGTTATAATTCCCAGAGATGTTTAAATTTCATTTCAGATGCATTCAAACAAGCTTATCTCTTTTCGTTTTAGCCCAGTTTGGTTATTCGGCATTTTATGAACAAGAGAAAAATTTATTGCATTCAAATGCACAACAGTATTTATCTTTCATTTAACATAACGCTGTCAACTTGAAGCTATTAAGAAAAATACAGATCTGAAAAGAAAGGCTTGTTATTAACGATAGACCTAGGCCTATATCTGAAGGAAAAATGCCTTAGACGATGAGAGAATATAAATGTGATAGAGCGTTGGGAGGATAAACAGAAATACTCTAAGAAAACGTACTACAATACTACAGAACTACGTCTTTATATTCGGCAAGGTAAGTCATCAACCGCTAGGTAACGATATCCAAAAAAGTGTTACTACGTACATTAGAACCGCTTATAACTTTTGAACAAATATACATAGCGAAACGAAAACCATACTACCATATAGACAAAAGAGTCCCGTAATCGCAAACATCCCTACGAAACCGATCGGATCCACAAGACAGGCGAGATGGATGCGCAAAACATGCCTCGAAAACTGTTTCAGCGGCCATTTTATGGGCATAACTCAGTGAGATCGCAACCGATCCAGACGTTTGAGGTGTCGAAACATTGAACTTTTGTACTTTTCATTATACTGTATAGTGGCCTTGGTATACATTTATCCCACCGCTATACAATTCTCTATTTTTTTATTCACGGAAGAATTTTTTTCTGTTCTCTTGCACTTTTATTCTTTCTTTATGAATATTGTCGAGTTTCAGTACTCTGAGGTTGTTTTTCATGGAACAAATATTTTATACACTCATATTTCAAGATCTAGGCTGTAAGAAGGGTGTGGTAGAATCCTTCTTTGAATTCTACAACGTCTTTGAAGTAACATTGGCTGAATTATTTTCACCAAATAGATATAATACTCATTTTTTTACAGTACGATAATCCCCGAAAAGTAACAGTAGAGGATCCCTTTAATATAAAAAAGGGCGTCCTTTGCCTACAGACAAATGTCTTCTGAATTTCTAGCAGGTGTGGATGGTTATCTCCATTCTACACTCTATCTTTTGGATTGTGGCTCGACATGATATATCCACGTTTCATCGCACGTCACAGTTCATTTCAGAAATCGTCCTTTCAGACAAATAACTGTTCTTCAGACCATTGCATATCGTAAGCGGGTTTCCTTTTTTTCTCATCTATAACTTAAGCTTCCTTGGGATTCATCTCGAACAAATTTTAAATAGTTCAGACTGTTGTGAACAATATTAAGTGCACACTTCCTACTTACATGAAACTGTTTGAATGCTGTATCTTGAATACTCACCTTCCATGTTCCCGAATCATCTTACTCTCTTTTCAATCTGTGGTGCTGAAACTTCATTGACCGCCATGGGCATTCTTCAGACTTATGAACCAAGTTATGGAAATTGGCACGGTTTTTCACATTTTGATGATATATTATTTTTACAGTTTTTATAGTTTTTGCTACAAGAAAACTTATTGCTGATCATTGTTCAATCTCTATGTATACCTGAAGTATGAAAATAATGCACAATAATTAATCCAGAATAGGAATATCCTCTTTTACATGTCGATGGTCAAGATGTAGTACCTCGTATCTATAAAAATGGCTACTTAATTTAACTACATTATTATATTCATAAAACTCTACAGTTCACTAATATTTTATCCTCGAATAGAAGGTCTTGCAAAGCAGAAACATGTATAAAAATTAGTCTATTTCGAGAAAAATTAATTTTTAAATCAGTTTAGTGATTCACCTGCAAATTTGCAGGTAGGAAGTGTCACTTCTTAGGCATCGTTGTGTTGTATATCTCGGTAGATACTGTGCACCAAAGGCCAGCATTACAGAAGTAATGTACAAAGTCAGCCATATTGTATTTGTTATATAGGCTACAATGGCTTCATTATTTGCTGTTTTGTTTTGAAATGCCCCCACACACTTATGAAATTGTTAATATTATATTCACATTTTGATGTTAATTCAAACGTATATAATATTTTATGAGATGTTGATAAAGCGTCGTAAAATAACCTACTAAAAAAATATATATATATTTTTATGAGGCGAAGAAATTCATTTTAAGGTGCTCATATCCCGATATGAAAGAATAGGTGACAACTGTATTATTTTTATTTATTTATTTATTTATTTATTTATTTATTTATTTATTTATTTATTTATTTATTTATTTATATATATATTTATTTATTTATTTATTTATTTATTTATTTATTTATTTATTTAACCTGGTAGAGATAAAGCCATCAGGCCATAGCCTATTCATTTTGAATCTCCTATTAAGTTTTGCTATAGGGGAGAGTCGGGTAGTATCGGACAGTGAGTTTCTTTCATCTACCACACGATGATAGTACCTGATTGACATGGTTACGTTTCTATGATGTCGCATAGAGAATCGTAACCACGTTATTCAGGTACTAACATATGGTGGTAGATGAAAGAAACGCACTGTCCGATACTACCCGATTCTCCCTATAAAATAAATTACTTATGCCCTAGTTTGAAACTATGATTGTTATCGTTTATTTTATATTATTTTATTATACATAGTAGATTTAGATTGAAACTAGACTATGTGCTGTATATTGTCATTTGCTGCTTGGTTTTATTTTAAAAAATTGAGTTAAATAAATGGGACTGTAACCTTACTGTGCTTAGGACAAAAGATAATTATTAATTAAATAATAATATGTAATGCAAGTGCTAGAGTTTGGCTTAAATTTTAGTAAAAATGGAATGATTCCTTGATGAACATTACTGAAATAAACCGAAAGTTTTGATGTACATCGTAACAACAACTGAGTGGGTGTATTGTGAAGCGAACAAACAAATTGAGTAGAACAAATACAACGTAAATTTTGTTAAGCAGAGAGCAGCTAATTCCGAATCTGGCATGACATTCCATGTCCGATTCAAACGAATGCTCTTCTGTAAAACAAATTCCAGTTCAAACATGCGATTACATTGCGTGGCCATAGAACATTTTGTACCGAAAAAGTGGTACAAATCACACGTCCAGCAAACCTCATGACTGGATTTGAAAATTTTTGTGGAATTGTGGCGTGAATATTATAATACTGATGACAGTATAATAATAATAATAATAATAATAATAATAATAATAATAATAATAATAATAATAATAATCAAGATAAGCTGTAGCTGTAGAAGAAACAGGAGAAGTAAAATATGAAGAAGAATGAGAAAAACGAAAATCATGCTGAATGAAAGAAAAGCTGCTGAACTGAATGGAATGCAGAGGAGAAAGAGAAGCAGAGGGAGTAGGAGGAGAGCTGTGAGAATGGGAGCAAAAGCATGGAGAAAGAGTAGGAGGAGTGAAGAAGAGCAGGAGGAAGAGGTAGCGGAGGAGAAGAAAGCGAAGGCGGAGCAGGAGAAAGACAGGATAAAGCACAGGCGGAGTAGAAGAAAATGCAAACGGAGCAGGAGAAGAAGCAGGCGGAGAAGGGGAAAGAACAGACGAAGCAGGAAGAACAGCAAGCGGAAAAGGAGATAAAACAGGCGGAGCAGAGGAAAGAATAGACTGAGCAGTGAAAAGAGCAGGCGGAGGAGAAAGAACAGAGCAGCGGAAAGAGCAAGCGGAGCAGGGGAAAGAGCAGGCGGAGAAGGGGAAAGAACAGACGGAGCAGGAGAAATAGCAAGTGGAGAAGAAGAAAGCTGTGAGAATGAGAGCAAAAGCATGGAGCAAGAGTAGGAGGAATATGAAGAAGAACAGGAGGAAGAGGAAGCGGAGTAGAAAAGAAAGCGCAGGCGGAGCAGGAGAAAGGCAGGGTAAAGCACAGGTGGAGTAACAGAAAATGCAAACGGAGCAACAGAAAAAGCAGACGGAGAAGGGGGGAGAACAGACGACGCAGGAACAACAGCAAGCGTAAAAGGAGAAAAAGCAGGCGGAGCAGAGGAAAGAGCAGACTGAGCAGTGGAAAGAGCAGGCGGAGAAGGGGAAAGAACAGAGCAGGAGAAAGAGCAGGCGGAGAAGGGGAAATACCAGGCGTAGCAGGAGAAAGAACAGGGCAGGGGAAAGAGCAGGCGGAGAAGGGGAAAGAACAGAGCAGGGGAAAGAGCAGGCGGAGAAGGAGAAAGAACAGAGCAGGGGAAAGAGCAGGCAGAAAAGGGGAAAGACCAGGCGGAGTAGGAGAAAGAACAGAGCAGGGGAAAGAGCAGGCGGAGAAGGGGAAAGACCAGGCGGAGAACGAGAAAGAACAGGCGGAAAAGGAAAAAGAACAGACGGAGCAGGAGAATGAGCAGGCGGAGAAGAAGAAAGATCAATCGGAGTAGGAGGAAGAGTAAGCCGAGCAGGAGAAAGTGCTGTTGGAGAAGAAGATTGTGCAGACAAAGAAGAAAGAGCAGGCGGAGGAAAAAGTGGAAGCGGAGTACGAGAATGTGCAGGCAGAGAAGGAAAAAGTTCAGATGGAGCAGGAGAAAGCTCAGGCAGAAGAGGAGAAAATGTAGACGGAGAAGGAGAAGGAGTAGGAAAATCAGCAGGAAGACGGAAATAGAACACAGCATGAGAACGGTGAGGAAGAATAGGAGGAAAAGCAACTTGTTAGAGGGAGGAAAGGTAATTAATTGATGAGAACAAATATCAGTAGGATGATGAGGAAAAGCAGCACAAGAGAAGTGACAAAAGTAGTCCGAAGATGAAATGGAAAGCCAGCAGGAATGGAGAGAGAAAAATCAGCAGAATGTTATTTTAGAAAAGCAACAGAAGGAGAGGGAAAATCGGAAAAATGGGAAGTATGGTAAATAGTGTGAGCATTATAAGATCGGTATCAGGAACATGCGGAAGAAAAGGAAAAAGACGAGGAGGGGATTGCTGAGATTGAAAGAAATTAAGGGAAGTCTTCTACGAAGAATTACTTAATGTTAGAGGTGGGGAAAAAATAACGTAACAGTTATTTTGGAACTGTTCCTTCTTTGGAACTGTTCCAAAAAGTAACAGCACCTTGGAACACTATGTTCCAAAATAACAGTGTTGCTTTCAGCTAGTACGAAATACTTGCGGTTACAAATACTCGTTTCACTTTGGAACTACATTATGACAACGCCTGTTCCACAGAACGGAACATGTTTGGTACTATTGAAAGCAGTGACGCCAACTTTTGGAAAACAGTGGGTGGGCTCTAACATTTGACGAGCCGTAAGTTAAATAAATCTCACAATACGACGAGCCCATATAAGTTGGCGCTACTGTTTGAAAGCAGAATTGGGAATCCTTTCGTCGTACTGAAATAAATGTTGGAAACTAAAGTAAGAGATAAATAGTAAAGATACGAAGATCGTCTTTAAAAAATGTACACATTATCTTGGAAATGATGTTAATTGAGTATAGGATTCTATCAAATAACATAATGCCTGTATTATAGTAACTACATTGTGAATTTTATCAAGGGAGATGAAAATATATAGGTTATGTTTTATTTCCAAATACTTTACAGTTTTAGTTTCATTACCAATTCTTGAAATTAAACTAAAGTTTGTTGAAACATGACTGTATTATTGAAGTTCTTTTGTTTAAAAAAGTACAACGGTAAATTTTCATATTTCATTACAATGAGATTATTATTCTTCATGACGGTGTATTATTAATATGAATTTTAGCGCGGCCGAATTGATTATAGCTTTTATTTATGCATTTTTGGAGAAATTGAACACTATTGTGACCTTCAGCTAAGCAGAAGAGGAAGAATAGGTTAGGTTTTATTTACCACTGGGATCCATTTCGATTTCGTGACCAATTTACAAATAATTTAAAATTACATTACATTTCCTGCTTCGAACAAACCTGATCTACGAATTCAATTTAGCATTAGAAAAGATTTCATATCCAGGAATTCACATCTCGACTCATTATGACATCGTACTGCACCACATGGCATACAGGGAAGTGAGCTCTATGCTCACTGGCCTGTTTCAAAATAACACTGTTACATTAAATACTCCTGTTATACAAAATACTTGCTGTTACAAAAAATACTCGATGTTATGGAACTGCATTATGAGTTATGACTATAAAATAACGTAACGGCCTGTTCCAAAATATCACTGTTACATTATATACTAGTAGTACTGTACCTGTTATGCAAAATACTTGCTGTTACATGTTACAATATACTCTATGTTATGGGACACGGCCGATTTGATGGTCCCTTCGCGAAAGGAGTGGATCAGGACAGCACGTTTGCACATCTACTTTTTATGTTAAGTTAGGTATATATATATAGGTTTTATATATGATCTAGGGTTTCGTTCATTCCTGGTGTGTTTTATTTTGGTGCAGTTTCCAAATTAAATTATATATATATATATATGTAGTGTAAAAATTAATTTCTGATCCTACAGAATTTATCTGTTATGGTAACAACATGGAGTCAGGCCACAAAGGGAAAACACTGGAGGAGAGGGATTCGATCCAATGCTGTGGAGCGAACTTCGGCGTAGGCTATATAATATATTCAATTGTGGTACTGTTATTTTGGAACTGTTATTTGAAACCTAGTATTTTCGTGGAACTGGAACAGTTGGAACTGTAACGAGAAAATAACAACTTTTCCCATCTCTACTTAATGTATCTACTACAGAGTGAGAAGGGTCTGTTCCATGTGCGGATGTGTTTATGTTATCGTCTACTTAACGTATCATTTCATCCTCGCTTGGAAATATTGTACAGTATCAGTAACCCAGTAGTTATCTGTTATTCGCTCAGAAAGATAAGAGAATTAATTTCCTTATCCTGTCCGTGTCCTGTGTGTTGACATAGCGCGGGTTGGGGCTTATCGACCTTACCGTTAATAGCAATGATTCACTCTCACATACTGTTGTGTCTGTTCATATCTGGAACAAAAAAATCATACAATGAAGGCATCGACTCAATCTGCAAAATTATTATGTTATAATTTGTCAATTTCAAATAATTTTCTGTTGATAAGTATTAAATAGTCATTTTCTTGCTCCATAAAATAATAAGTTGTTTCCGATCTGATATTCTTGTGTAGGGCCTACTATTAGCTAAAGATTGTTAATAACTACTACAAGGTAACGTTATGTTCAGCTAATTCGTCTTGTTCCAGGGGGTTGTCACCCATTTCACATCTCTGGATAACCTAGCAGTTCGTATGTCGTCTTTAAACTGGTTGATTTAAGAATTTCTGGTATTCAAGATAATTGAAAGAAAGTGTCTTGTGGAGTTTGCTTGTATTATGGATAATTTCACATTCTAGTTAAACTTATAAAACATTTGTCAGTAATGAAATGGGGATGTTGCAGACAAACTCTTTACATCTACTTATAAATATTAGTGATTGGAGTATTCGAATAAAAAAATAATTATTATTCGATTGTTGTAAGTTCTCGAGATATATCTCGAATCGTGAACAGGTATTCGAATACTTTGCTGAGATAGATGCTGCGAGAAGTGCAGAATGAGAACAGAAAAAAAAAACAATATAGAGAACACTTGCTTATCAATCGTATTATAGACATGACTTAGTTGCGTGCAATAATGATTTGGTCCAAATCGTCACTCTCTGTCTGTCTTTCTTTTTTTCGTCTAATTACGGAACGCAGGAATCAACATCTTTATCGGAAGATAGCTACAGCACATCATTAGAATAATAACAAATTAAAAACTCCTGTGCTTGCACAATACACTGCTGTCACTGCTATCGTTATCGTTGTCATGTTGGATGTTGGTTAAGAGAACCGAGAAGCGAGAACCTGCCGGAGAGTAGTCAAATCGTTATTCGAATGATAAAAGTATTCGAGAACTTTTATTCGAATAAATTATTCGATTCTTTATATTATTCGAGAACAGAATATTCGATTCATAAAATTATTCGATTCTGTCCATCACTACTTATTCATTCATTTAATGTTCTGCCCAAGGGCAGGTCTTTCACTGCAAACCCAGCTTTCTTCAGTCTTTCCTTTTTTTGCCATCCGAGCTTTACCAATCTTATTTGGTACACACAAGATGCCTTTCTTGGAAATAACGAAACCACGTTTTTTTTTTTTTTTTTTTTGCAGGGTTCTTCTATTTCACTTGGCATTGGAAAGGCTCTCAATGTACCCCTCCCAAAAAGACTCGAGACACCGTGCACTTTGACTATGAAATAACTCACTATTGGACTGTCACCACTCACCACATTTCAGTTGTCGTGTGACTTCTGACGCACATGAGGTCATTCAAAATTCGTTTCTAGAAATCGAAAACAACCCTCTGTATAACTAATACACATCGAAATGATAATAAATGTATGTATGTATGACGTGTTTTGTTATTGTATGAAACGTCTTCCAAATACATTTCATGTCATGATGAGATTTTGATTTTGCAGTCCCTGTTAAAAATTAAATCACTTTTCTTTCTGTAAACACGCGGCAAACCTGATTAACTTAATTCCTTTCACTACCCCTATAGGACCAATTATTCAAACAAGTTAATGCAAATATAATCCATAAAATTCTGATGGCGTTTAAAAACGCCACTTCCTATTCAATATAAGATAGAAGTAATTTAAAACACCTAACAACTGCGGAAATTAAATTTTTACGAAGAACTGCTGGGTACAGTCTGCTTGATTATGAAATAAATTAATCAATAACAAGAAAATTATAAATAACATCCATTCATGAACACCTCAACAATATTATAGATAGAATTGGCTCCAGCACGTCGACAGAATGGATTGTTTCAGATTGCCTCGACAGATCCTTCGCTATATGCCTCGAGGAAAGAGATTCGTGGGTCGAGCCTTCACAAGATGGAAGCACACCGCAGCCAAGCAGTAGGCCTATTAATTCAGTTGTTGATGATAATATGTTCAAAGATATCTGACCTACGATTTTTGATCGTATATTGAACTTTCTTACTACGGGAAAAGTCAGAACCAAAGATATTATAACAAATTGACAAACTTTGAATTAATTCCGCTAGTTCTCAATAGGTGACACCATTATTGGACGATTAAAAAAAAGTGTCTGAGAAAATTATGATGTAGATTAAGCATGAATTATTATTCTCATAATTGACAATATCAGAGGTTTGCAGCTAAACCCAGCGTTGTTTTAAAATCAGCAGAGGGAGATGAAATATTGAATTCTATAATGCGGATATATTTCAGTACCATTGGCAACACTGACTGTTATCTTCGCCATCCATTCATAGAAGTTATAACTAAATAAGCCACACTTACACAAACAAATTATCGATCACTATCGATTAGTAGGGTCAGATATCTTTGAACGCCAGTGTACCTGTTGATGAATGTGTATAAAGACACCAATTTTGAGTTTTCAGTTGTAATAAAATATTAAAAATAAAATACGGCAACAGTATTGCAGTTCTAAACTGAAATAATAATAATAATAATAATAATAATAATAATAATAATAATAATAATAATAATAATAATAACCAGCCTCATGGTCTAGTGGTCACAGCTTCTGGCTATAGTTCATGAGGTCCCGGTTAGAGCACAGGAATTTTTCCTTAAAGGGGATTATTCCTGTGTTCGTCCATGGTCTGGAATTTAGGTTAAGTTTAGATTTAAGACCTCTCCTGGCACCACATTATCATAATCATCCTATCACATCATCGGGGTAATGTAACTCCGCCTTCCAGGCGCCCCAACCTCAGAAGTGAGTTACAACTAAGCCACGGCCAGGAGAGAAGACCAGAAATGTCGAAAAGACAACCTGGTGGCATTGGATTAAAATAATAATAATAATAATAATAATAATAATAATAATAATAATTATTATTATTAATAATAATAATAATAACAATAATAATAATCTCCTTTAAAAGGTGTCTCACTTCTGAAAGTTGGAAGCATATCGACTGATTGCAACGTATTCAATAGAATCTATATTCATTTAGACGTTGGGATAATACATTACACATCGCTCGCTTCCTTCCGCGTTAGTACTGCGGAGGAGGCTTTGTAACTTGGTTGCCAATGCTACCATAAATGTTATAACAATTGAATGCTCTCGCTCGTTTCTTCCACACGGAATCTTCAATATCCAATACATTAATACTTGGAACTCAATATTTTGATGTTGAAGTGTAGTGGAGCGTAATATTATAAAATTACTTTTTCAAAGTTCCGCCATTACATTTGGTATTTCGGAGAAATATGGCAGTATATTTTCTACCTTTCCGTAGGCGAAAATGGAGTCTCAGTCTGTTTATTGGTGTGCATAAATAGTTTTGAAAAATTAATATAGATTTATATGTTATATTTCCAAATCAGATGTTAAAAATGAAAGGTGCCAAACTGATACAGGTGGAATAGCACAATTCACTGGACAAAGCAATTTAAGACAAACAGGATCTATGTTTTCTATCTCGCATTTTAATTTTAATAAAATAAATTATCTTGTTTGTAGGATATCTACTAAGATTTATTTGAAATCATCCGTCCTCAAGAGAGGTTGACCAATGGGGTTCGAAATTGTAAACAGCAAAAAATGAAGAGAAATGAAACGAGTAAAATAATTATTTGATTTGTACTTACTTATTTACTTACAAAATGCTTTTAATGAACCCGCAGGTTTATTGCCGTCCACACAAAAGCCCGCCATCGGTCCCTATCCTGTGCAAGATTAATCCAGTCCCTATCATCATATCCCACCTTCCTCAAGTCCACTTTAATATTATCCTCCTATCTACGTTTCGGCCTCCCCAAAGGTCTTTTTCCCCTCCGGCCTCCCAACTAACACTCTATATGCATTTCTGGATTCGCCCATACGTGCTAAATGCCCTGCCCATCTCAAATGTCTGGATTTAATATTCCTAATTATGTCACGTGAGGAATATAATGCGTGCAGTTCTGTGTTGTGTAACTTTCTCCATTCTCCTGTAACTTCATTCCTCTTAGCCGCAGATATTTTCCTAAGAACCTTATTCTCAAACACCTTTAATTTCTGTTCCTCTCTCAAAGTGAGAGTCCAAGTTTCGCAACCATAAAGAACAACCGGTTATATAACAGTTTTATAAATTCTAACTTTCAGATCTTTTGACAACAGACTAGATGACAAAAACGTCTCAACCCAATAATAACAGGCATTTCCCAAATTTATTCTGCGTTTAATTTCTTCCTGAGTGTCATTTATATTTGTTACTGTTGCTCCAAGATATGAATTTTTCCACCACTTCGAAGGATAAATTTGATTTGTACAGGGACATCATTTTATTTTTACTTCAATTTTTATTGTACCTGAGTTTTTTAATGTACTTCACTCCCACCCCTTCTACTAATGAAGTTTCAACTGTTTTCCAGACAGAATCAAGGCCGCTTATAGTAAACAGCACTGAGTTACTGAGTATAGTACGTTCCAGAAATATGTTCGCGTTTTCCAGTGACGAAAGAACTTTTAATATTGAATCATATTTTCGCACAGGTACGTGCATCCCGTTTTCCTCCACCTGCTTCTGCACGGCCCTCTGTAAAAGCAGGGCTGTCTTAGCTCATTTCTGAAAACATTAATTTCTGTTAGGAATTGGACGTTTACGTAATATTATACAACTGTTTAAAATAACTTAAATAAAAGGGCCTCGTTAAGTAATTAACTGTCACGTGATTTCCCTCCTTTCTACGATCCTACGGCATAACCACTTGAACGGACAGTAGATAGCATGTCTGAGTAATTTTATCTGTGCGGGTCGGGCAGAAGTGAAGATTGAATTTACATTACATAAGGTACTCTTTTATAGAGTAGGTACAGAATTATTTCAACATGAGTTACTAGTACGAAGGACGAAACTGGTAATTGGAATTGGATGCAATAGTCTATAGTGCGATAATATGCACAAAAGAACTGAAGCCTGTAGGCTATCGAAATGAATGGCTACCATCTTCAAAAATGTGTTTAAATATCCATATTTATTTTTCAATTGAACTTCATTATTCTGTACATTGTACGCTAATGTGCTGTAGACAGTATAATATACAGTGCACAATGAATACGTTCGCATGGATAGCTCAGTTCGTGAGTAAAAACACTTATTCCTAATACAGTACTGCATTTTGATTAAATAAAAATCCTAATGAAAATTATCGAACTCAAAATCGCGATATTTCCTAGTTTACGTAAATGGATGAACTACTTTTCTTCCCTCCTATACCTAGTAAAGTGATTTGTTTGTGTTTTACGCCAGTATCATCGAACTCCAGTTGTGGAAGGGGGTAGCGAACGGGTTTTCCGGTTCTCTAAAGGTATAGCCAGGTTAATATTAAAAATGTTAGTAAAAATAAAATGATGTCCCTGTACATTAAAACAAAAATTTATGTGTTAACATATATAGTGTAAAATTTGAATAGAGGCCTTCAGAATTTTCATCACTATCTTCTGAATCTCATAAAAGGGAATTTGAAAGGATTTAAGGATATTACATGTAAATTTTGGTAAACAACCCCTCGCTCCGAATAGTAAGCCTGTAACATCCCAGTTGTAAACAGAAATGCCATATTTTTCACTGAGGTAAGGAAGGCAAGGTACACATTTAGCTCGCTTACCTTCATTTATCTGCAGTGCTTGATTCGTGTCACACTCAAAGCATATCTTAGGATCTAGACCATCTTGCTCTTAGCATCTGAGGACAGAAATTTGTGGAGGAGTAAAATTTCCTTGGGTGAAGGATAACTAATATAGGTATTGCAAAAATAGGCCTATTATACACCCCTGGTAATAGATATTTTTGCACGATAGTGTCTTTTGTTGTATTACGGCTATTGTTGTTAGGCCTTGAAAGTTAGAATTACCACATATAAATTGTTGCTAGGGAAACTATTCTTCATAACATAAGACTATACTGAAATAGGCCCATTATAGTGCACTTATTGTTACTTAGTTACCATTACAGTGCAGTTTTGCATAGACTTTGGGATAATACTGCTCTAAATTGTCAATGAAAATATTGTATTTGAAATTTTAAAAATATGAGCGTGCAAAAAATCTACAATACACGTTTGTGAAATAGCCTACATTAAAAAAAACACTTCCCAACCTTGTATCGTAATAGTATATAAGAGCAGCATTATTAATATACGAGTGCGTAGGAGGAGTTGTGTAACCACCAATACACTATTTTATCTACAGGAATTCAAAAATAAAAAAGCAAAAAAAAAAAAGAAAAGAAATGACGTTCAAAACTTATCTATTTCTTTTCTTCTTCTTTTTTTTTTTTTGTTTTGTGAGAAACAGAAACACAAACTTAGTAGGCACTTGGTCAGTAATTGAGACTTGTTCAGCCATGGTTTCTTGTAAATAGTTCTCTTAATCTATCACAAAATATTTCAATATCCGATAATTTCATCACTATAGAATTTTGTTATTGTAGGTTTAATTTGTAATTCAGTAAATACAAAAATATTCTTTGTTCTTAACTTCTATGATAAAATGTCTAGCTTTCATTAATCAGGTAAGCTTGTCGTACTTTAATTTTTATTGTAATTGTAATTGTAAATTTAATGTTAATTGTAATTTTATTGTTCATATTATAGTTGTAATCCCCTGGTAGAGGGGCAGAGAAAGCCTGACGGCCTTATCTCTACCAGGTTAAATAAATATATAAATAAATACTAAAAATTGAAGCTAACTATCAAGGTAACAGTTGAAATAATGTATTGTGACGCTATAAATTCATGAAACCACAATGCGACTATAAACAAAAGTTTGCTTTTACTGCAAATTTGTAACGAAAAAGTAACATGTAACTTGGTCACAAAATTAATATTTGAGGAGAAAAATTCGGGGATCGAACCCGGGTCCTTGGTTCTACGTACCAAGCGCTCTGACCACTGAGCTACGCCGAATCCAATCCACAGTACCGGATCGAATCTTCCTCCTTCAGTGTTTCCCTTTGTGGCTTGACTCCTCAAATATTAATTGTCAACATTACAGAGATTATTCTGTAGGACAAATTAATAAATCCATAATATTGGTCACAAAAATTCTCAATCTTATTAATATATACAATAAGTAGATAAAATGTTTACGTTGTATTATTATGTTGTAGGCTACTTAGTTTCAATAGGCCAACACTTTGAAATATACTTGATGCTATCATTCATTCCTAAAAACGTGTGGGATAAGAAAAACTAATTTGATAATGAACTTCTGATGCCACTCAAAATGAATGGGATAAGGCGCTATTTCATTATGGGTGTAGATTAAAATTGATTACATAACTAATTAATGTATTAATTTTTTAGAAATCTTATGATTAATAAGTTAAATGTTTGTGTGATTAGTTAATGAGAAATGAAGAACTTATAAATGGAATTAATGAATGAATGAATTAATTAATTAATAATCGCAAACGGCTTTCGGACAATTCAGTGGCGTTCATCTCTTCATAGCAGGATACTTTGTAATAATTTGCGTAAAGAGTAAGTAGATTCTCAAGAGCGAAGCTAATAGTCGGCCAGTATTGCGAAGCAAACTAAATTATGGATAAACAGAGAGAGTGTAGAAGCCGTCCGTAAGCTGTTACATCGCCGTAATCCGCGGTAGTGTGATTGAATTAACTGCAGGAAGACACCCACATACTCGATCACAATGTCGCCTTCCACACAATAACCGGGCATTAGACCACCATAAATCTTTTCTACTAAATGACAAGTTGAAACGAATGGAAGGCTTGCAGTCAAACTTCCCTAATTATATTTTCGACCGTGTTTATTTTTTAACCCAGCCTTCCTTTTTCTCTCTCATGAATGTAGACTTCTCTCCGTCAAAGTTTGTTTCGTTTCTATGGCAACATTGTCAACAAAATTCAGGTAACTCTTCTGTAGTCTAATATTTACCAAGTAAGCTTTGCGTACCTTTTCACTCTCTAGCTTTTTTTTTTTTTTCAATTTAATGTGAATGCTTTTTTATACCGCTAGTAGTCCCGCTTTCAGAATTAAACTTAGAAATTAAAAGTTTATAATTTTCTCTACATTAAATTGAAGTGTCACTTGCATAAGCAAACAGACAAGGATCCTTTATGAAATGTACATTTTTCGTCTCATATCTGAAACGTTTAATTACTTACGTATCCCTTAGTTTCCACCCCTGCGGTGTCTGCGAAGTCTAGACCATTAGCATATCACGTAGGCGGTCGGTGTTTGTTCCAGTTCATTTATTCATCATTTTTTGCCCAAGGACAGGTCCTTCACTGCAAATGCAGTGTTCTCCAATCTTCTCTTTGTTCCGCTTTCCTCTTTGTATCCGCATATGATTCATATATCTTATTGTTTTCTATTATCTGATATCTTCTTCTATCACGAACTCTTTTCCCGTTCACTGTCCCTTCCAGTGCACCCAGCGAATAGAATGGACACTTCGCGTCGGTACCTTTGAAGTAGCCGGACTGATTTCAATGACCTTCAAGCCAGCTAGAGCGTGAGATTCTGCTTTCTCCCTAGAGTTGGCGCAGACATCACACCAGCTAGCAGTCGACACAGCGGAAATATAACACATAATTAATACATCTATGTACATTATGTACTCAAATAAAATAAATTGGGTCCATAAAATAATAAATCCGTCATTAACTGTAATGTCTAGACTCTAGAGTTCCTTTATAATGAGAGTTGAGACGTTGACCCCAACAACAATTAAAATATGTAATGATTTGATAGCAGTGAAAATGGAAAAACAAAACTCTTATGAGAAGTAAAACGATATACCTATATATATTTTTAGTAGGTTATTTTACGACGCTTTATCAACATCTTTGGTCATTTAGAGTCTGAATGAGATGAAGGTGATAATGCCGGTGAAATGAGTCCGGGGTCCAGCACCGAAAGTTACCCAGCATTTGCTCATATTGGGTTGAGGGAAAACCCCGGAAAAAACCTCAACCAGGTAACATGCCCCGACCGGGAATCGAACCCGGGCCACCTGGTTTCGCGGCCAGACGCGCTGACCGTTACTCCACAGGTGTGGACCATATACCTATATTATATTATATACAAATATTAAACTAATTTGATACATAATTTTATAATGTATTATATTATTTTATAATATAATTTATTATATCTGAAATAAAAAAAAATATTATTACAACTAGTTTGTCACTGAGAAATAAGGAAAAGCTGTTAACTTGAATTTATTTGAAGCAAAGCGTTACTGGATTATGTAATAACGTAGGCGATGTTTGGATCCTGTGTCTCAACTCTATGCTCAATTATTATCTTAGCGTATGCTCGATTACACTAACCTCTAGCGCTTGAAAGTGGAACTAAACGCCGGCGCACAGAGAAACAAAACACAGGAAAATTCTCTCAGTCCATTCTTTATAATCCCTATTCACTGGTGCACCCTTCTGTAAATATTTTCTTCTTAATTAACCCTTAACTTGGCAAAGCTTCATTTCTCACACTAGTTTATTAAACCTTGTCGGACCGTAAAGAAAACTATCGTAATGTCCATATTTTTATATGTTGTACAATATTATAGTATTGTGAAATTTTAATTTTCCTACCAGTTTTTTTTTTTTTTTACCGTACTATTAAAATGTAGCATATAGCTTATTAACCTGTTGTATCCTATAAGATACATTGTCATTTTAAGGATTAATTAGTAAACTAGTCAATTTCTTTTTCTCTTCCTGATCAATTTCAGCGTTATTCTTTCGTCATCCACTCTTTCTAGCATAGCTTCAATCCGTATTCTGTCTGTCAATTTCACACACTTCATTCTTCTTCTTATCTAAATTTCAAATGTTTCCAAGCGTTTCTCTTCACTTCGATGTAATGCTCATGGCTATGCCCCATACAATGAGAAATTCCACACAAAGCACTTCTCTAGTATCTTTCTTAGTTATTGTACGTCTTCCAAAGATTCGCATAAAATACACTTTGTACTGAAATCATCTTTTGCCATTGCTACCCCTCTTTTGACTTCCTGGAAACAGCTCATTTTATTGTTTATAGTATATCCAATGTATTTGAAGCTGTTCACATGTTCTACTGCCTCATTTAAAATTCTCTAGTTTACCTTCTTTATTTTTCTTCCGATAACCATGGTCTTCGTCTCGTTTGTGTCATTTTTTCACCTTATACCGCTGACAACCATCATTTAGCTCCAATCTCCTTGTACCAAATCTTCTGCTAACTAAGTCATAACATCAACCAATCTTGTGCAATTTATTGTTCTTCTTCTTCCTTTTATCATTTATCCCATGTTCTTAAAATAGTTCCTCATTAAATCCTTCAAGTAGATGTTGGAAAGGGTAGTTGATAAAGATATTCTTGTCGTGGCCGTCTCTCTATTCCCTGTCATTTCTTCTCCTATCTTGACTTTGATTCGTTTCATATAAAGATTACTTATAGTCTCCTCTCTTTCCATTCCACAGCAATTTTCTTCAGGATCTCGTAAGCTTATTCAAATCCAGTCTGTCAAAAGCCTTTTCTAGATCCACAATTGCCATATTCTCTTCTTTATCTAAAGGTAAGCGTTCACTGACACGCGCCGCAGGAGTAGCACGAATCATATTTTCATATTTTTTGCATTATTTTACTGTCCGTCCGATTGGTCATGTCGCATTCCGGTTTCCCCACCCATTTCTGCTGGCCTCTCTGTAAAGTCTAGTGGCTGGAATGTTAGGGTTTTTCCTGAAAATATTTGCTGTACGAAGTTGGAAGTCCACGTAATATTATACAACAGTTTAAAATAATTTAAAGAAAAGAGCCCCGTTAAGTAACTGTCACGTGATTTCTCCCTTTTCTACGACCCTGCGACATAACCACTCGAACGGACAGTAGTAGACATGCGTTCATTGATCCGGACCGCAAGAATCGCCTCTTGGAAAATGCGAATTCCTCGGCAAAGTAACTCTATCTGCGCGTTTGATGACGTCATAGTCGAATTCTGATTAGTGAACGGTGCCGCATTTTCTTCTCTCACTGGCAAGCTGACAGGTGCAATGAATTAAGGCACGCTTACCGAAATTCTTAAGAATTATAAAGTATAATTTAATCTAAAACTCCGAGATTACAACAGTCACCAACTTACTAGAAGGGATAATATATGGTACGAGATTAGTGTTAGTATTAGTATTTATTTATTATTTAATCTGGTAGAAATAAGGCCATCATACCCTCTCTTCCCCTCTACTAAGGGATTAAAACTACAATATGAAGAATACAATTAAAATATAATTACAATTAATATTAAATTTACAATTACAATAAAAACCGAAGTACGAAAAGATTACCTGATTAATAAAGGCTAGACAATTTATTGTAGAAGTTAAGAACAAAGGAAGATTTTTTTTACTGAGATTGGAGCAATAATGGAACAACTACGTAAGTTTTAAAAATGTTTTACTAGCCCAGCAGTTTAACCACTCCTTAGTTGTGTGACTCCAGATTCGGCACCATCGTTCTTCTTTTGGTGAAGTCATTTGTCCAAAAATGGTGACTTTCAGTGACGGAGTTACTTGTGTTCACATGGAGATGTAGAGTCACATTGTTATGACCGAAAGACGTGATTAACCTTCATGTCTAAAAACATATTCCGCCCCTGAGCACGAGTTCTACTCTTTCAGGGGTGAGCTAAAATTTTGTATGTGTATACTCGTATTATATTTTTTGTTACAATTATTAGCAAAATAAATAAATAAATAAATAAATAGATAAATAAATAGATAAATAAATAAATAAATAAATAAATAAATACGTAAATAAGTAAGTAAATAAATAAATAAGTAAATAAATAAATAAGTCAATCAGTTAATCAGTCCAATCAATCAATCAATCAAATAAATAAATAAACAAATAATACATAGCTTAGGTAAATAGGTAGGTAGATAGGTAGACAGGTAAGTGTATAGATAGGTAAGTGAATAGATAGGTTAATGAATAAATAAATGAGAGAATGAATGAATTAATTAATATGTATTGGAGCCAACCAGAAGCGAAGTAGAAATTTATGAATAAAAATAAACATGGTTACATACAAAATTGTAGAGTTTACGTCGTGATTGAAATTAAGGCTAGATGAATAAATATGTCATTCAAAAAGCAATCATGATTGTTGACCCCGCAGCATTAAATAAAGAGACGACTTGACTTTCTAAATACCACAAAATTAGTTCGCTATTAATTTTATGTGATACATAATGAACTAATTACACCAGTTCATTTCACAAACGCACTGTTATTACTAAATAAAGCAATTAATTTCGCTATCAATCGTTTCATACAAAGTAAACTAATTTTTATTTAACTGTTATTAATTTATGTGGATATTTTATTTTCTGTGTAGCCCACTGTAGCCTTCGGACACAGAGTGGGAAGATGGAAAGAATGATATAGTTGATTATACTGTAACATTCAACCGATAATGAACTGATATATAAAATCGATATTTTTATTATATAGACCTACATGTAATATTACTTCAATGAAATTGTTTTATTCATGAGAAACCTCAAAGTTAGTCCCGGAGCATGAATTTTAAATGTTGTTGTAAAGAATTGACGAACATAGTCCAACGCTTATTGATGTTTCAGTCAGGCCTGGTTTCTTGTTTCTTGTTTGTGACGTTGTGCTCATTTATTTCATGTTAAAGTTGTATTTAGGCTATATTTACACGAAATCGCTTATGAATTTTTTGTTTTATATCAACTTTATGGAATGCAATAAAACACGTGTTGTACGTAACTGAAAGGAAATTATTTAAATTATGCACAACTCATAATTACGCATAAATAAATTATGATGTGATTAGAGGGTATTTTTCGAATAACTAGAAATCAGTTTAATAGAACATAGCGACATTGTAGCACTTAAGGATTCTTTTAACTTTTCCAAACGTGATTTAATCAATAGAAAGCGACTAGAAATTGTAATATTTACGAAGAAAGAATAATCCCGAAAAAGATCAGGACGAGGAAAAAGAATTAGCTGGGTCATTGTCTTGGAAGAAATTGCCTACCGAAGGATGCACTGGAATGATTGGTGGACGGAAGAAAAGTTCGAGGCAGAAGAAGATATCGGTTGATAGATAACATTAAGATACATGGATAGTATGCGGAGACTAAGAGGAAGGTGGAAAATACGAAAGATTGGGTAATTCTGGGTTTGCAGTGAAAGACCTGTCCTTGGGCAGAAGACTATGAATGATTGAAAATAAATGCACTAGCGTACATAAATTTTCTATTAAATTTTTTTCAATTATAAACTCAGGCTTCTTTTGAGACTTGAAAGCAATGTGTAAAATCTGTTTGAATAATAAAATAATAGAAAGAGTAAATACTTTCACTTACCTTGGCTATACACTGTCACCTTATGAGGAAGTAGATGTTGTTGAAAAAATATGTAAATATAATAAAATAATGGGGATCATTAATAAAATCATGAAACCTTCACTAGTACAAAGACACACAAGAATAGGCTTGTATAAAACCTTAGCACAGCCAGTATTAAGTTATGGTAGTGAAGCGTGGACTGTGAAGAATAAAGATGTCAGTAGAATAACAGCAAGCGAGATGAGGTTAATCAGAGCAACAGCTGGATATACTCGCTGGGATCATAAAAAGAATGAGGACATTATGCAAGAACTTCAAATTGAACCCATTATGCAGTTCATCAGCAAATATCAGCTTCAGTGGAAGGGTCATCTCGAACGAATGAGTCGATGCAGAATTCCAAAAGCACTGTTTCATTGCCATCCTCATGGCAAAAGATCTCTGGGTTGTCCGAAGAAGAGATGGACTGAAAATTCTAGTTTGAAACCGTAACAGGCCACTCGGCCTAATACTTGTTAGGAAGACGACGACGATAAACTCAGGCTTTAAGATATCTTAATTATTATTTTTTTTATATTATACACGTTTATTGCAAACCTCTTCCAATTTCAGTTTTTGTTCTGTTGGGATTTGCCTCAACTCCTTTTATAAATTTTCGTCTTCTAGCGAGAAGCTCTTCCTTTTACTGTCACGCGTGATGGCTAGGCAGATACTGAGTGTAGATAAATACAATATGAAGCAGTAATTAGGAGAGGGAGAGACCGATTTATTAGCGAAGTGATATCTCCATATTTTTATTACATGTATTCGCGGGGATGTTCTGGCGACTTCGTTAGAATTAGCTTCCTCACACAGGTGTTTCGTCACTTGTCAGCATCGGACAGATTTAGGGCCACCTTGAGCGGGGCTTTCGTATAGAGACTCGATGAAGCATAAAATTCTAAAGCCGGAGTCGGACTAGACCCGTGGGAAAGATACTGCCAAGCTTGGGTTTTCCAAAGAACGGGTATTCTTGTGAGATATACAAACTAATTAGATGTTATGGGAAATCCAAAGTTTAAATTTAGAGATGACATATTTCGCGCCCAATAAGAAGAGATCTTGGTCCAGCTTATGAGGTCACTTTGGACCAATAGGGAATAGATTTTAGGCCAGTTAGTGACGTAGTTTTTAACCAATAGAATAGTTAGTTTTAGCGTAGGATAGGTTTTTATAAATAAGGGTGACGGGGAGCGGACGACACGACTACTATTCCGCTTCGGAGCGGAGATCATCAGAACATCTTTACCTCGTGTCGGCGGCCCTACATACAGGGCAGAATAACTACTTCGTTTGGTGTCGACAGGACTACTATTTCGCTTCGTGTCATAGTGCACTGGACAGAATATTGAATTTGTAGTATCGGATAGAGCTTATTCAGAGCCGCCATAGAGTCGATACAGAAGTGCGACCAACGATTGAATTATAAGTCAGCCGGAAATACATACTCTAGGGATTACCAAGTGAATACGACAATAAACTTATAGTTTTGAAGTTTACGCTGCCTTTTATTTAAGTAGCCGGCTTGGTATTATTCCCGACATCACCCTATACCACAACAGTACCTCGGCTACCCTGAGTGAATCTCACGCAACATCGAGACGCACCCACCCTCAAATGGCGCCCAACGTGTGGTCACAATAACCACTCACCCACAAATGGCAACCAACGCGGGAACTCAATAACGACACCCACCCACAAATGGCGCCCAACGTGGGGCCTCAACAACGATTCCACCCACAAATGGCGCTTTCCAACGTGGGGCTCGAAGGAAGACAGCTGTTCCAGTGACCGGCCCCGGGTGCGAACACAGCACCAAACCACGAGGAGGACCGGACGGAGCAGTTCAGCCCTGCATAGCCGAGGAACGACGCTGGAAGGCGGGAACAGAACCAAGCCATCGCGACATCACGACAACACTAGAGAAGACAACACGGGGACCACCAGAGAAGGCGACTCGGAGAGGCTGTGGCAAGTATGAATAGAAGACGTATAAATGTGTATATATGTATATGATATTTTGGGGGAATAATTATAAAGTGTATATGTTTCAATTTCTGGTGTGATATTTCGGGTGTATATATATATATATATATATGTATTTTTTTTGTGTGTGATATTTTGGGGGAAAGTGAAATAAGTGTATTGCGTAATTTGTTGGAAGTGAGTAGAGTGCAAATACAGGCCTAGTTAGATTATTATTGGGAAAGCAAGCGTCGGATAGATGACAGAGTAGCATATAGATGATACTACGTAGCCATAGGAGTAAAGTAGTTAGGAAAATACGAGAAAGACGAGGAAATAGAAACAAGGGAACCATGGAGCAAAGGAAGGACGAGGAAATTATGGAAATCAGAGAGGAGGTCGAGAGTAACGCAGGACAGGAAATAGAGGGAGAGCGATCGGTGGAAAAGCAACAGAGGAGAGAAAGTGGCAAAGGGGAAATGACGCTAGAACAGTTATGGGAGCAGATGAGACAATTCATGGAAAATAACTCAAGGGAAAGTAAAGAACAAATAAAGCAAATGGAAAATAAATTAGACAACAATTCAAGGGAAAGTAAAGAACAAATAAAGCAAATGGAAAATAAATTAGACAACAATTCAAGGGAAAGTAAAGAACAAATAAAGCAAATGGAAAATAAATTAGACAACAATTCAAGGGAAAGTAGAGAACAAATGAAACAAATGGAAACTAAATTAGAGAATAACTCGAGGGAAAGTAGAGAGCAGATTCTGAGGGAAAGTAAAGAACAAATAAAACAAATGGAAACTAAATTAGAAAATGACTCAAGGGAAAGTAGAGAGCAGATTCTGAGGGAAAGTAGAGAACAAATAAAACAAATGGAAAATAGATTGGGGGAAAGTTCGAGAGAGATTAGAGATCATATTGCAAAATTAGCGGAAAGAGGAAACAAGATGGAGGACAAAATAGAGAAGCTAGAGGGGAAATTAACCGAGAATGGGATCGGAATGGAGAACCAATTGAAGATAGCTATGGATAGGATGTCAGAAAGTATGAAGGATTTAGAAGTTAGAGTTAGAGATAGCGCTACCAGAGAGGATAGCGATCTAAAATCAGCTGTGGAGGAAACGATAGTGGAAAAGGTTCGGGAAATTCAGAATTCGGTGGAAGAGAAAATAGGTGAGATGGGTCAGGAAGTGGACGGTCTCAAGCGAGCCATGAAGAATAAAGAAAGGGCGGATAACGAATGTTTGGAAGAATTAAGAAGTAAAGTAAACTCAATAAACGACGTACTAAATGGGGGTAGTCCCGCAAATTTAAGCGGACATAGCAGCTCGGACCGTGCAGTTTCTAGACAAGAGGGCACAAGTGAGAGCCCGGCATCAGGTAGCAACATAAATGTAAGACATGTTAACAATAGTGTTGGTGAGGAATGTCAGACCTCACGGGATGATGTGCGTAGTGAGTTGATAAATGTAAACGACAAGGCATATTTAGGCCGTCCCCAGTACCCCACTCACATTTTGAATGAGATTGGTTACCCTATTTTTGATGAGGTTGAATTTTCAAACCCACATAACTACATAAGTGAGCTAGAAACGTACTTTAGAGTAAGAGGGGTGCCGGATGACTTAAAAATGACTGTCGTACGAAAGAGCCTAAAGAGCCGACCACTCAACTGGGCGCTAGTGGCCCTAGGGGATAATGTCACTTATGAGGAATTCAGAGAAAAATTTTCGCAGAGATACTGGGGACAAAGACAACAACAAAGAATTAGGAAGGAAATTAATCAGAGCAGGTTTGACGCGGGAAGAGGCGTCTCTATGATAGACTATTTTCTTGAAATTGTTAAGAAAGGGAAAAGCCTCAATCCGCCAATACCGGATTCAGAGCTGATCCAAACTGTGATTTCGCAGTATCCCGAGAACATAAGATATAATCTGATCGTAGCAGGGCCCCGAGACTTCGGGGAAACAATAGATTTATTGTCTGCGCTGGATGGTTCGGACGCCACGCACTATGAATGTAGTGGACAGGCAGATTATGAACATGGCAAAGGAAAGGGTTCAAGCCCCACCGACCAGAAAGCGGGGAAGGGGGCAAGTACGGCCTTTTCATCCCCAAGGACAGGAGCCCAAAATCAGAGTAACTGGGGTGGTGACAGGAGCCCCAACAATGCACATAGTCGGTACCATAATGGCCATAACGGAGGGAAAAGTCCCAACAGGGAGAGAAGGACTGACCCGCCCTTTGGGGGTCCTTACAATAATAGTAGGAATAACCAGAGTAGTCATAACAGGATGAGAAACGATAGAGGAGGTGTTGGTCCCGTGCGTAGGGTTAACCACATAAGATGGTACACGGGAAGACAAGAAAATGGAAATAATAGGCTTAGAACCCAACCACACTGGCTTGGGAACAGAAATTACAGACAGGGATTCTGGCAGCCTAATTTTAGCAGGGGACCGCAAAATCGAGGTGATTGGAGGAGACAGGAGCAGGAGAGAGATAGGCGAGACGTCCTACAAGAAATGGCCTCACAAGGGTGCCATAGGCCACCTACACAGTGTAACGTGGGACAAAGTAGGAATAGAGACATGAACGGACGTCAGCAAAGTCCGGTCAGAATAAGTATGGGCCGGGAGCCTATAAATAGTAGAAATAGAGACGAGATAGCAGTGGAACCGACTGCGTCGCACTCGGGAAACTGCTAGACAGAAGTCTCAAGGGTTCGGAGATTTCTGTAGCTAAGTGCAATAAGTCACTATCCAAAGAATCCACCAACGCGGTAAGCGTAAAGAGACAGAGCGAGATTACTAACCCAGAGTTAGAAAATAATGGGACTTATGTATTGCCTTATATAGATGCTAAAATATTTGGGATAAAGTGTTGTGTGTTGTTGGACTCGGGCTCCACAAATAATGTATGCAGCTTGGAATTTTTTCAAAAGGTTAGGGATTCAGGAATAAAACTGCAAACGTTACCCATATGTTCACTGTACTGTGCAGGCGCCCTAAGCAAGAAGAAGGAAAAGGTAAAATATCAAGTATGGTTCGAGTTAGAGTGCGGAGACGTGAAATTAAATGCTATTTTTCTTGTGATACAAAGGTTGACTACCGACATCATTATTGGAGTAGAAAGCTTTTATGAATGGCACGCGCTATTAGATTTCAGGGAAAACAGACTAGGGGTTACGGCAGGTAACGACAGTGTAGGCCATGTCCCATTCAGTAGCAATAACGCTCGAGCTGAGGTAGATGAAAGAACCGCAGGAGAGATTGAATTACAGGAAGAGTTATTTTTTGTAGAGCACCTCAAAATTTGTAAGAATTTAATTATAGAGGTTAATCCGTGGGAAGGTAATGAGGTAACTAGGGGAGTGTGTCAAGTAGGCTGCGGAGAATGCGAGTTATGTATCGGCGAATTAGTCCAGGCGAGACAAATAGGACGTAATCTCATTAGCGGTAGGGCCAGATATTGTAATGAGATTTCGCTTGGCGATCTTAGGCAGGTAGTCGCGTATAACAATAGGAAGACAGATACTTTCGAAATAGTGAGAGATAAAGTTAACCAGGCACACGGCCTGAGTGAGAGTGAAAGAGTACGCTTAATGGATGTTGTAGGTAGCCATTTAAATGTCTTTTCAGACGCGCCGGGTCTGTGTAGAGTGTATACACACAAAATTAAGGTGGTAGGAATGGAGGAATTTCGGCATAAATGTAGACCCATCCCCCTATCTTTACGGGATCAGGCAGACGAAGTCATAAATGATATGTTAAAAGACGGAGTTATAGAAGTATCGGACTCGCCTTACGTAAATGCATTGTGCTGGGTTAGGAAGCCCAACGGAAGCTTAAGAGTAACGATCGATGCCCGACACGTTAACTCGTTTTCAGTTAAAGATAATTTCAGGACGGAGTCAGTGGACACTTTGTTAGGCCGTATCAGTGACTGTTCTATATTCACTAGTTTGGACTTGACCAGTTCGTATTGGCAGATTCCGCTTGACGAGGACTCGAGAAAATTCACAGCGTTCCTACATAACGGGAAAGTTTATCAGTATACCCGATGCCCATTCGGCATCGCGAGTTCTGGATCTGCGCTACTAAGGGCACTTGACATAATTTTTGGTGATTCGACGAAAGGTTTTCTGGCACAGTACATTGACGATTTTCTTATATATGGCAATAATGTGGATAGGCATACTAGGGATATTGATTTTGTACTCACTAAATTGAGAGAGGCTGGTATGACAGTCAAGCTGGGGAAAACAGCATTTTTTAAAGTTGAGACAGTTTTCCTGGGTTACGTAATTTCGTCTGACGGAATTAGACCGGACCAAGAGAGAATTCAGAGCATTTCGAGGATCCCGCCGCCGCGGAACCGGAAACAGGTTCGTAGATATCTAGGTATCCTACAATACCAGAATCGGTTTCTCGTCAATTATGCTAAGCATGTAGCCCCACTCAGAGCATTGTTGAAGAAGGATACACCCTTCAGGTGGGGGTCGGCAGAGCAGGAAGCATTCGATCGAACGAAACTGCTTTTTGCCGACTCAATTCTGTTGGAAAGGCCTAACGACAGCCTACCTTTTCAGATTTATACGGATGCGTCTTCATATGGATATGGAGCAATTCTATGTCAGACGGATGAAGATAATAAGCGACATGTGATTGCCACAGCTTCTAGGGGACTGTCGAGTACCGAAAGCAACGCATCAATCACGGAACTAGAGATTTCTGCTGTGTACTTCGCACTACAGAAGTTCCGTCAGTATATCTTTAATAGGCAGATCATCATATTTACTGACCATGTAAGCCTAGCGTTTCTGAGTAGATGCAAATTGACGAACTCTAGAATATCTAGATATGTGCACGAGATTTTGGCTCATGATGTGACGATCAGACATATTCCGGGGGCAGACAATATCTTTGGTGATTGTCTCTCTCGTTTGAATTCCAAATCGGGGCTACCGGAAACTATCACCGCCCCCGCGTACGAAATTGCCGTGATGAAAATTGATTCCACGAGGAATGGAGCTCTGACGGGAAAATTTCGGAAAATTGCAGATTTGCAGCAGGAGGATTCCACGATAAGGGCCTTAATGGACAAAGCTAGAGAAATCTCACAGGTGAAAGATGAAGTGTATGGATTGCGCTCTGGTATCTTGTATAAATTGCATGGTAGGGATATCCAGAAGTGGAAGATATACATACCTGCGAGTATGGAGAATGAACTTATAAACAACTTTCACCTATCTATGTGTCACTCTGGGAGTGATAGGATCATTTTAACTATGTCAGAATCATTTTATATTAAGCAACTGTCAAAGAAGGTTAGAAGGGTAATATCTCGTTGCGAGGTCTGCCAGAGGGCGAAACCTCTAAATGTAAGGTATGACAATGTACCACAGGTCATTATCAGGGGTAAAAAGAATGAACTTGTAGCAGTGGACGAACACGGTCCAGTGCCCACATCGTCCTTCGGACACAGGTACATATTTGTTACGTACGATGTGTTCACAAAATTTGTAAAGATTTACCCTTTAAGAAATATCTCTAGTAAGTTGTGTGCTGACAAGCTGGTTAGAGACTACATACCGACTTACGGTCCGGTAACAGCGGTGCTCAGTGACAATGTGTCGGTACATAAATCGAAAGTGTTTTGCAAAAGGCTGGAAGATGCGGGCGTGAAACTATACAATTGCTCCGCATACTTTCCCAGCGGTAATCCCTGCGAAAGAGCGCTTAGGGATATATCATTGTACCTCCGTATTCTGTGTCACCGAAACCATAAGGACTGGTTTAGGCAATGTGAGGTGATTGAGAGAGTCATGAACCACTCTATCAATCCAACGACCGGAATAGCTCCGATCAAACTTATGTTAGGGATCGATCCCGATCCCATGATAAAGAGTTTGCCGCAGGCAATACAGGAGGGTGAGCCTCCTAGTGATGAACTACTGTGTAAACTAGCTTTCGACCGAATCAGGAAAAAGGCTGAGTATAGACTCGGTAAAGTTAAAAGATATCGCCACAAATGGGAGCCCTCACCCGGCGATTTGGTATTGCTAAGGGACGTGAAGTTATCTTCCGCCCTTAGAGGACGTTACTCACGCATGGAGCTACTGTACAAGGGGCCCTACGAAATTAAAAGTAAATACGGAGACCATACTTTCGAATTGGTAGAAAGGGGAAAAAGTAAACCTGTTGGTAGGTACCACAAGCAACTCTTGCGGCCTTTCAAACAGGAGAGGCTAGGAGGCAGGAATGAGAAAGAGTAAGGATAGTTAGTCTCACAAGTACAGCTAGGTGAACATGTACAGGGCGGCTGGTACAACCAAGCACGCAGAGTGTGTAACTGGTCAATTAATAAATAAATGTAAATATGTGAATGAATGGTATTGTACATATGTAAATGTGGATATAAATTGTACATTGTTGTGCTTATCGTGTGAGAGTTGTGTACATAGAAAGGCTTGTGAAGATATATGTAATATTTATTGTAATTGTTTGTAGTGACATTGTAATCTCACTGTATTGTAAATAATGTGTTACCGGCTGATCGCGTGGGGGAACTATGAGGCTAGTTATAGGCAGAAAGCGGGGACATCTCATAACATTGGAAACTCTTTCGGGAATTTCCAATGGTTATGTAGATGGGCATTTGAAGCAGTAATTAGGAGAGGGAGAGACCGATTTATTAGCGAAGTGATATCTCCATATTTTTATTACATGTATTCGCGGGGATGTTCTGGCGACTTCGTTAGAATTAGCTTCCTCACACAGGTGTTTCGTCACTTGTCAGCATCGGACAGATTTAGGGCCACCTTGAGCGGGGTTTTCGTATAGAGACTCGATGAAGCATAAAATTCTAAAGCCGGAGTCGGACTAGACCCGTGGGAAAGATACTGCCAAGCTTGGGTTTTCCAAAGAACGGGTATTCTTGTGAGATATACAAACTAATTAGATGTTATGGGAAATCCAAAGTTTAAATTTAGAGATGACATATTTCGCGCCCAATAAGAAGAGATCTTGGTCCAGCTTATGAGGTCACTTTGGACCAATAGGGAATAGATTTTAGGCCAGTTAGTGACGTAGTTTTTAACCAATAGAATAGTTAGTTTTAGCGTAGGATAGGTTTTTATAAATAAGGGTGACGGGGAGCGGACGACACGACTACTATTCCGCTTCGGAGCGGAGATCATCAGAACATCTTTACCTCGTGTCGGCGGCCCTACATACAGGGCAGAATAACTACTTCGTTTGGTGTCGACAGGACTACTATTTCGCTTCGTGTCATAGTGCACTGGACAGAATATTGAATTTGTAGTATCGGATAGAGCTTATTCAGAGCCGCCATAGAGTCGATACAGAAGTGCGACCAACGATTGAATTATAAGTCAGCCGGAAATACATACTCTAGGGATTACCAAGTGAATACGACAATAAACTTATAGTTTTGAAGTTTACGCTGCCTTTTATTTAAGTAGCCGGCTTGGTATTATTCCCGACATCACCCTATACCACAACAGTACCTCGGCTACCCTGAGTGAATCTCACGCAACATCGAGACGCACCCACCCTCAAATGGCGCCCAACGTGTGGTCACAATAACCACTCACCCACAAATGGCAACCAACGCGGGAACTCAATAACGACACCCACCCACAAATGGCGCCCAACGTGGGGCCTCAACAACGATCCCACCCACAAATATAATATTTGTTACTCAGTCAAATGACAAATCAACGTAAAATAATGACTTATATTATATGGTCATTAAGTTTTATACACATAAATTACATATTCCAAACGTTTTCGCCCATTCAGGCATCTTCAGGCACAATTATACAATATCTCAATATCAAACTGTAAAGTCATTACATTGGTGGTAGACGAACTGTTTAAAAGTAATGATGTACAACATCTCCATAATTAAAAATGTAATATTACAGGTCATAAAATTAAAATAATGTTAAAATTGGAAACAACGTAGTGTTCTGATTTAAACTTCATAATATTCTATGAAACTCTTGTTCAGTAGAGTCCAGTGATTGATGGGTTATATCTGAAATATATAAATATGAAATAGAAGTGGCAAATTATCAAATTTAAAAGTCGATTGGAATAGATAATGAAAGTACTCACGTTGTTTGAACGTGGCAACTGTATAGGTCACTATGAAACATCCTATGTTTGAAGTAATTATCTGTAATGAAATGATAAATCAAAATTTTGAAGAATTTGAAAATGATTAAAAATATTAATGTACTATCCGTACCCGTGCGCTCCGCTGCACCCGTTAGAAATAAATATAAAGTAATTACATAATTAAAATAGGACATTTGATCCAGGGAACATTCGTGTTTGATAGAAGGATAAATCGTTTAATAAGTTACTTAATTTAAATTGCATCCAAATAATTAAAATGCGATCATTTTGGTCCAGAGACACTCATTTGGTGCAATGACAATTCCTTTAACATGTTTCTTAATTTTTATTACATGCAACCATAGTTTAATGAAGATTGACATCATTTAGATTTAATGTGTATATTTTATTTTACTTGTTATAGGTTTCCATTGGATTATGGTAATAACTTAATTTTAACCCTTGTTTTCTACGTATTCAGTAAATGGCGTTTGGCCCACTATGGTTCTGAACCCTTCAAATAATTTAAATTATATTATATAATATTACATTACATATATTATATTATATTATATTATATTATATTATATTATATTATATTATATTATATTATACACTCAGGGACAAAAAAAACCGGACACTTCTATATTTGCTTATATTTTGTTGCCAATTATTTCAAAATGAAACAAAACCCATTTAAACAAAATAATGTTTCATTTATACGACAACATTTGAAAAAAAAAAATAAAATAAAAATCTCTGATGAGAAAATTTACAAAAAATTACAAAGGGCGTATAACTATGGCATCGTTTGGTCTAACTCTTTTTTCATTTTATGGTGCCTTAAACATTAAAAACTCTTTTTAGTAACGGGTATTACCCCCTCTGGCTTGAATAACTGCATCCATACGTCTTGGCATGCTCTCAATTTGGTTAGAAATGTCTTCTTCAGGAATAAGTTCCCATTCTTCGCCAAGTGCTCGCCTCAACTCTTGTAACGATTCTGGTCTCGATGTCTATTCTTAACACGCCGTCCCATCATGTCCCACACGTGTTCAATTCGGTTCATGTCTGGACTCCTTGCTGGCCATGGAAGAACATGGATTCCCACTTCTTGGAGATAATCTCCGACCGCATGGGCAATATGCGGCCGTGCATTATCATGCATTAAAACAAAATTATCGCCTACAAATTGGCCAAATGGCACAACATGATAAGCCAAACATTCATTTATATACCTATCAGCTGTTAGTCTTCCATTTTCAACAAAAACCAACTCTGTACGAGCATCCGTACACACTCCTGCCCAAACCATCACTCCACCACCTCCATACGGCACATTTTCGGAAATGCAACACTGTGAAAATCGTTCTTCCCTCCTTCTCCAAACTCTTTCACGTCCATCAGGTGAGCATAGATTGAAACGGGACTCATCGGTGAACAGAACACAGCTCCACTGTCCATTTCTCCAAACCCTGTGATCATTTGCAAAACGTAGTCGTTCAACTCGATGCATCCTGAGAAGTCTGGGACCAGTTGCAGGTCTACTTGATATCAGTCCACTTGCTTTCAACCTCCTTCTAACTGTTTTGGCCGAAATTGGGCGTCCATGCATGTTAACAAATTGCTGGGCTACACTAGTAGCTGGCAGGTTGCGCTCCCTAAGAACTCTCAACACCATATACCTATCTTCATTTGGATTTGTAGCTCTTGGACGACCCGAACCTGGTCTTCTGGGATATTCTAGGGTCTCTCTATACCGTTTTATAGCATCATGGGTTGTGCTTCTAGCCATATTCATAACATTTGCAATGTAACGTACATTGCATCCATCATCGTAAAGAGCTACAGCTCGAGCCACATCTTCAGGTCGCATCTTGTTTTAAGACAAATGTTACAACCCCACTTAAACTCAGAAAATGTAAAAATAAAGAAATAACGAATGATAACGATAATGAAGCACAAAATGGTTGAGACAAAATTGTTATAGCTGAGACTCCGAAAGCAAAATTGGAATATTTGGTTGTAATGGCTTGTTCAGAAAACAAAAAACAATCAACAATGTATACACGTCTCCATAACAACAGATGGCTACCATAATATTGTATGAGAAGATAATATTTTGCAAAATACCAGCAAATATTAAAGTGTCCGGTTTTTTTGTCCCTGAGTGTATTATATTATATCAGAAGTTACTGTAATAACATTATAGCATTATGTCCGTCTAGAGAAACTACACTTCCCAATGGTGAAATAATAATTAATTATACAAATCGGTTAATTTAGCTTCCGATATTACTTCATACAAACACAGAAACATTCTCTGTAGGCTATCTTTCATAGCTTTCGATTGTTGCTGCCCAAGGCCCCTTATAGACGAAGTCATTTGTTTTTTATTTCATTATACGGCCTTAGATGGAAGTCATTTTAATTTTAAAACTCATTTATCTCATTAAATATCAGTCCTATCAAATTTTTTCAAGGAATAAAACTTATCGCAAATTAGTTTTAAAGAAACGTTTGTTATGTAACATGTTTCACAAAAATCAATAATAAGCGAGACATTTCGATTTATTTAATTAATGCCCCCTTAAAACCCCCCTTTTAAATAACGTATTTTGAATGCCATATAGCCTTAAATCTAAGTTACAACGAACATAATTTATATTCCAATTTTCATCGAAATCCGTTCATCCATTATCGCGTGAAAAGGTAACAAACATACAGACAGACAGACAGACAGACATACAAACAAAAATTTCAAAAAAGCGATTTTCGGTTTCAGGGTGGTTAATTATATATGTTTGGACCAATTATTTTTGGAAAATCGAAAATTACCAGAAAAATTTCGGCTACAGATTTATTATTAGTATAGATAGACGTACTTACGAAGATGTGGGACGACCTGCTGCTATCGGACCTGTAGCTAATATGACGTGGGCGAAGTAAGTGTTCGTGTAAACAACTAAGGCGGAAGGATATTGCGTTGTGATGGGGTTAGAGGTTGTATAGGGGATTCCGGATTTGAGTCAAATTTTCATCAAGAATGCTGTTCTCTATTTGAATCTGTTTTGCAATGTAATATTCTTCTGCAGAGTTTATTAATTTAGTATCTATTCCTGATTTTAATATTTTTAAGGTTTTATGTGTTGGGCCTAATTCATGTCCAGTGTCTATTAGATGGGAGGCGTATGTGGATTTCTTACGATTATGTTTGAAATCAGAAATGTGCTCATTGTATCTAATTTTGAAATTTCTTTTGGTTTGTCCAATATATTTTTTCTTACATGTGAAACATTCCAATCTGGAAATACCATTATTGTGGAGTTTATTAATTTCTTGAAGTCTGTTATTTAAATTGTTATTGAGTTTATTAGTTGGTTTATGTGCTATATGAATGGGCGAAAACGTTTGCAATATGTAATTTATGTGTATAAAACTTAATGACCATATAATATAAGTCTTTATTTTACATTGATTTGTCATTTGACTGAGTAACAAGTATCATATTGTATTTATCTATATTAATTGACAATCTGAACAATTTCCATCATGCTCTCTAAGATACTGAGTGATCTGCAACTCTTTATTATATGTTTGGAACATGTCCCGTGAAAAGAAGATAAGGTAGCTTTAAAGGCGTAGCATGCCGACTCTATAATTGACTGATATAAAAGGCCTGCTGTCTTCGCTGTCACGTGGCTTACTTTGCCTATATATTATATTCCCCGTATTCCTCAGGTGATCTTGATTTGGGAAATTATTAAAATGTATTCAACATAAGACAAATCATTTGATGTGAAAACGAAAATGTATTATGTATCAAAATGAACTAAAAGACGTACAATTCAAACTCGACTTCTAAAAGGATTATTAGTCTACCGCTGTGGAGTAACGGTTAACATGCCTGACCGTGAAACGACCGGACCCGGGTTGAAATCCTGGTTGAAACAAGTTGCCTGGCTGAGGTTTCAACAGAGGGTTTCCCTCAACCAATTTAGAGCAAATGCTGGGTAACTTTCGGCGCTTGATCATGGACTCATTTCGCTGCCATTATCACCATCTCATTCAGACGCTAAATAACCATAACATTTGAAAAATCGTTGTAAAATACCCAATAAAAGAAAAAATAATTACTACATACAAAAAATGATTGATTACAAATGAAATACTAGCAATTTAGAACGCTAATTTATACGCAGTTAAATTTAACTTTTCAGAACATGCGCACAATTACGTGCACGCTAGAATTACGTAAACAGAGTTACGTATAGTCCGGTTTCTACTGCATTGGCTATTCAGTTACGTACAACCCAGGTAAAAGCTGTATAATCCGGTTTCTACTGTATTCTCCTTCAGTTACGTGCAATTCAGGTTTAACTGTATAATCCAGTTTCTACTGTATTCCTCTTCAATTTCGTACAACCCAGGTTTCACTGTATCATTTGGTTTTCATTTATTCTCCTTCAGTTACGTACAACCCAGGTTTAACTGTATAATCCGGTTTCTACTGTATTCCCCTTCATTTACGTACAACCCAGGTTTAACTGTGTAATCCGGTTTCTACTACATTCCCCTTCAGTTACATACAACCCAGGTTTAATTGTGTAATCCGGTTTCTACTAGGCCTATATTCCCCTTCAGTTACATACAACCCAGGTTTAATTGTGTAATCCGGTTTCTACCAGGCCTATATTCCCCTTCAGTTACGTACAACCCAGGTTTAATTGTGTAATCCGGTTTCTACTAGGCATATATTCCCCTTCAGTTACGTACAACCCAGGTTTAATTGTGTAATCCTGTTTCTACTAGGCCTATATTCCCCTTCAGTTACGTACAACCCAGGTTTAATTGTGTAATCCGGTTTCTACTAGGCATATATTCCCCTTCAGTTACGTACAACCCAGGTTTAATTGTGTAATCCTGTTTCTACTAGGCCTATATTCCCCTTCAGTTACGTACAACCCAGGTTTAATTGTGTAATCCGGTTTCTACTAGGCCTATATTCCCCTTCAGTTACGTACAACCCAGGTTTAATTGTGTAATCCGGTTTCTACTAGGCCTATATTCCCCTTCAGTTACGTACAACCCAGGTTTAATTGTGTAATCCGGTTTCTACTAGGCCTATATTCCCCTTCAGTTACGTACAACCCAGGTTTAATTGTGTAATCCGGTTTCTACTAGGCCTATATTCCCCTTCAGTTACGTACAACCCAGGTTTAATTGTGTAATCCGGTTTCTACTAGGCCTATATTCCCCTTCAGTTACGTACAACTCAGGTTAACTCTAGGCTACTCAAGAAAGAAGTTGTAACTCCTCTAGGACTCTAGATAACAGGTTTCGATGGTTCTAGTATGTAGCCAATGCATGGTTGCATTGCTTTTAGAGACGTAAAGCCAAGTCAAGTCGAGTTCGTATCGCGTCGGTCGGCCAGTCTGTCAATTTCTTCTGAAACCATAAATCAGTCATTTATTCATAATGTCAGCCATTTAATTCATAATAAAGTTAATTCGGATGCGATCGGTCGTGTCGGTCAGTTTGAATTCAGCCGGTTGGTCATTCATTTATTCGTTAAGGAAAAAAATTTTCGATGTGTCAGTGGGACAATCAGTTCCTTCGCTGGGAATAATGTTTAGTATCGCTATTCTGCAGTTATTGATGTGTGGAATGTGGTTTCCGAGTCCGTGATATATTATTTCTGTATGTCTGAAGTCGAAGCACGAATTCTCGTACAAAACAGCACGCACGGCATTGATACTTCCGCACTAAAAATACATATTATCTTTGTTCTTAGCACGAGACGATTTGATACCCGTGTCGTAAAGCCAGATATTTAATAGTGGATCGTTTGTTGAACAAATATTACGTTATGGCATAGGTTTGCGTGACGACCGAGAGCTCCAATGGAATGGCTCGCATTCCAAGCCCGAATACAAGCTTCAGTCGGTATCACAAAGCTTACTATAAGACCAATATGGCTGCGCTTGATCAGCTGTTCTGTTGACATCGCTGCTCGTTTAATAATGCTTCTGTTTAGATGATTTTAATTTAGAAGTTATAACCAGAGATTTAATAGTAATTACAGCTTGAACAAAGTTTATTAAATGAATGTGATTGTTCCATTATTAATTTATTATTAATATTTTGTACTTACCTTCAATTATGTCGAGCTGGTTGGCGTAGTTGGTATAGCGCTGGCCTTCTATGCCCGAGGTTGCGGGTTCGATCCCGGGCCAGGTCGATGGCATTTAAGTGTGCATGTAAAAGAACTCCTGCGGGGCAAAATTCTGGCACACTGGCGACGCTGATATAATCTCCGCAGTTGCGAGTTTTGTTCAATAAAACATAACATTAATTTTATTATCCTGTGAAAAGAATCTGCAAGGAAATACATTTTGGGCGAATCTTATGTGAAGACGAATATTTGATTTCTGCTTGGGATGATTACCTGGATGGATTCTTTCCGACGTTTGAGCCAACTATAAGGCGAATATCAGATAATTCCATGGCGAATCCTTAGTCTCGCATATTTTTAAACACTATCTCGTAATGACCAATTCCATTGACGCTAAATAACATAGTAGTTAATACTGACTACAAAGAAACAGAATCTTTGGGCAATATTCATAGACATTCTTAGCGCGGGCTTCCGGTGGGTGATCAGCTAACTAACGTTTTTCGTATTCATAAACCAGTGTTAGCGATATGATATGATATGAATCCTGTACAAGTAATCAGTCGATAGCCGGGGCTAGTTTAGCACGCTCGTAGCGCGGGCTAGCGAAATGTCTATGCATAGCACCCTAGTGATGCCACTTTTCAAAGAGTGAATAAACATAATGACTTGGTTGGTAGTAAAAACGGTGGTAGATGGAGAAACATCCAACGTTTCTTAAATATGTATTGGTTCTTTCACGAGAAAAAAACAGTGAAATAATATATGTGTTGAATTCATCTTGATGACAAATCCAACATATCGGCTATCTTTTACTTGCTTCCCCTGATGATGAAGTCAATACGTAGTTCTGGAGTCGCCCTGGGTGGCACAGTCGGTATAGCGCTGGCCTTCTGTGCCCGAGGTTGCGGGTTCGATCTCGGCCCAGGTCGATGGCATTTAGGCCTAAGTATGCTTAAATTCGACAGGCTCATGTCAGCGGAATTACTGGCATGTAGAAGAACTCCTGCGGGACAAAATTCCGGAACATCGGCGACGCTGATGTAACCTCGGCAGTTGCGATTGTCGTTAAATAAAAAAACATAATAAACGTAGGCCTAGCTCTGGAAGGTCATTTCTGCGAACTCGCCCCTCCACTGTGTCGGTAGGCTACAGGGTAATTCAGGAGGATTGCAAATATTTTAGGGGTATGATAGACGGCCTATTTGGAGTAAACTTCATATAAACGTGTCCAGTTTTCAATGGGTGCGGAGATACAGTTGTATGACTCTTACGGATAACAAGCGTTACAAGTGACAAAAAATAAGACATTCATACTTTCAACGTAAGTCAGTATTAAATCACCTCTGCGAACTCATCTGTGTCTGTACAAGCCACATACAGGGTGATTTAGGACGAATTGAAAATATTTTAGGCACTGGTGGTATGGAATAAGTTCATATAAACATGTCTCCAACTTTCAAGGGATGTGGAAATATATGTAGTTGTTTAAATGTTACGCATAACAAACGTTGCAAGAAAAAAGAAGAAAAGACAAACGACTTAATGCTTACATATTTTATTGCTTATTTTCATTTAAAGAGTTCAGTGCACGTTTCCTCTCTGTTGACAAGTGTTGCTCTTCTGAGGTCATTTTGTTCCTTTATGAGGGCTGCATTGTTTATAATGCGAGCGACCACTTCATCCCTTGTGTTTACTTTTTGTTTGCACATTTCACCTTTATCCACTCCCACAGACAAAACTCAATAGGAGTAAGGTCTGAGGATTAGTCCTTATTACCAACCCCTTAAACATTTACTATTCTTTCTTAATCACCCTGTTTATAACAGGAATTCTTTAATTTTGAATGAAATAATAGGAACAATGTTTTTAATATATATGCAAGTAAATAATTAACCAATTAAAAGTAAAGATCCATTCACGATGGAAATTAAACATAACGTAAGCGGTAACTTAAGGCCGATTCACAATGAAAATTATACGTAAACGTTACGCAAACATAAAATCTAGACGCTATGTAATGTAATGGAACCGTTCACAATGGAATACGTAAACATAAACGTGAACGCTCAATTAAACGTTAACATAGAAGCTTGCAAGCTCCAAGCGTCTGCGTTTACGGTTATGCGAAACGTAAGAAATCAGTCAATCAGTACTCACTGCTGTTCGCAGTTGCACAATGGCGTCGATTAGTTGCGATTTACCGGACACATCTCTGTTGTATGACAAGGAAATCAAGTCATGCAAAATGCAACGCTAAAAGCTAATGCATGGGAATCAATTTCACGTGAATTGAACTCTGAAAGTAAATAAAAATATGTGTTACATTGCTGTTAATTCATGAATTAGGCCTATATTAATGTACGGACATAACCTATTTCGTTTTGTAACATTTTACAACGTTTTATTTTTATTATTGCTTCTTTCATGAATGTCATGGAATCAGAAAATATTTGAAATTATAATTTTTATTTTACAAGGAAAATCTGAATTTTATTACAGTTATTGTCATAAAGAATGAAACTGCTACGAGAAGGATACAGGTAACTATTTTTAATCAGCTATCATCCTTCTACCTGTTCTCTTTTCTTATTGGCTAATACTTACGTTTGCGTACTTCATTGTGAATGCTTGCATCCTAACAATTTTACATATGTAATTTTTCTGTTCTTAAGTTTACGCTTAATTTTCATTGTGAATGGGCCTTTACGAATGTAACTTTACCGTAAAATTAAAAAAGTCATACTAACATACACGATGGAAACATAAACATAATCGCAGAGATACTTGGTAAATATGAAAACATAACGACGTTAATTTTGTCATATTGTGTTGTACCTACTATCCTTCAGCACTCTATGATTGTGTATTTTTCTTCCAAATTATGTAAGGAGTTCGCAAACTTTTATGATAACGTCTAGCAGTAATGTTAGTGTTTATTTCAGTCATTGTGAATGACCCCATTTGGTATCTGACCGCAAACTTCTATGTTTATGTTACGTTTATGTTTAATTTTCATTGTGAATGAGCCTTAAATCCAGCGGCTTAGTTTAAGAGATTTTGGGCGGAACATGTTTTGGGGATGCATTCGGATATGGATTCGAAATCAGCTTGAGCTGATCAACTGGTACGTTTCTTTCCGAGGTCTTTTCGACTTCCATGCCGAATTCTCGAAATCTGTACGGGTACATTAACGTCTATTACCCATTCCATCTATGCTAAAGTCCACACCTGTGGAGTAACGGTCAGCGCGTCTGGCCGCGAAACCAGGTGGCCCGGGTTCGAATCCTGGTCGGGACAAGTTACCTGGTTGAGGTTTTTTCCGGGGTTTTCCCTCAACCCAATACGAGTAAATGCTGGGTAACTTTCGGTGTTGGACCCCGGACTCATTTCACTGCCATTATCACCTTCATATCATTCAGACGCTAAATAACCTCAGATGTTGATACAGCGTCGTAAAATAACCCATTATAATAATCTATGCTAAATAATGGTGCAGTTGCTGCAGTGTCTTTAAATAATCAATTGAAATAAAAATTATTTATTTACAAGTACAGGTGGGTAAAAGCAAGGACGTTGATTTCATTTCTGAAATGAAAATACAAAGTAAATGGCAGAGTTTTCAGAAATTTCTTAACGTTGACGACAGACTCAAGCACGTCTGGAAGAGAGATCTCTTACGAAAGAAACTTTTACGACTTAACATTGAACCACTGTTCATCCTGTCTTAATCTCGCGCTGCTACTTATTCCCTCTTACGTGGAAAGGCAGTGGAGTTAAGAAGAATAAGAGAAGGAAGCATTTCACAGGACTCGAAGCTATTGACAGGAAACTCAATAGTGGTAATCTCTCTCGTCGTCTTCTCTTCAATCGTGAAGATAGTGATGGCTTCCTTAGTGGGTCTTCCATTCCTCCATGCTTCCTGATCCACGAAATGCGCCACTGAACGTTGGCCTAATAATCTTCGTACTTCAGTATATCTAACGTATAACTGTAGAACAAATATACCTTAAAGATAGAGTTTTTAAAAAATAACTAAACATGTCTGTTGCCAGGCGTACACCATTTATACGTAATACTAAAACATTATCAACGAGAGTCTATTTATTTATTTATTTATTTATTTATTTAGCTAATAATTTTAACAAAATATAATATAAACAGAAGAATTTTAGCTCGCCCTTGAAAGAGCAGAACTCGAGTTCAGGGGCGGATTCCAGAATTGAAATTAAGAAATATATAATACAATTTGGCTTATGTCTGCTACGCAGTAAGAATATATAAATTTAAATTCACAATTTTTCAATTTTTATAAAATCTATACGTAACGTCATCATATTTTATGTTTCTTTTATGTACTCCAGCTTCAACCATTGAAAGTAGTTAAATTCATTCATAAATTTTTAACCATTTGTTTAGATATTCTATGCATAATATCGCTCATTATTCAATATTCATATTAATTTTAGTTGAAATGCGAAATGCCGGACATTTCAATTTTTTTAAATGCCTGCCGGACAGGATAAAATTATTAAAAGAGAGGACATGTCCTCCTTTTACCGGACTCATGGTAACCCTGGGATATTTCTGAATAAATTTCTTCCCGTGGGAGAATATCCGTGTTGGGAATATTTCCACATCCCAAAACTAGTTCAGACACGGCTGCCATTCCTTTAGATGTCGCTTCATGGTCGCTCAGTTCAGGAGAAATCTATTTTGTCAAGCATTAGTCCCATTTTGTAGTTATGAAGAAATGCGTTACTTTCTGCTATCTCGCTGTTGATAAAACGTCATAATGCCCGTTAAATTTTAACGCTAACTTCTCTCGAGAAAGTGCTGTCATGGTTGTTGTATTAGCGTAGTATGTTATCTGGGAAGTCCCTGTAATTATATCAACATTATGCTCATAGACCTTGCCTTCGGGCCACATTACTTGTTGTTACAAGGTTATGTTTACTCATGAGCGCGGTGTTTGTTCTTATTAACACGTTTCACCTTTAAGTTTGAAACATTGTTGTGCACATAATCTAATCGACTTTACAGTACGTATTCTGCACATAAGGGACTGAGGATATCACGGAATATGATGCCAAGATACTCTTTATTAAAAAGGATAGAATTGAGATTTTAGAGCCTCTGTGAAATAAAACTTAGGCTACGGTACCCTGATGGTAAGGTGTTATGTCAGACCCCATTAATTTGGGGTAGAGATGCAAATGTTAGGAATCAAACACATTGGTAAACTCTAGTGCATTGATGGTCGGACGATATACTATAAACAGATACTACTATCACACACCCCTCCCCAATGTAAGAGTGACAGTTGTAGGTCTCATATGAATTGATGGTCGAAATATATAACAAATTCTCTTTCTTCTCCGAGCACAAGAACGAACAGGAAGATGTTTAGCAGTGAGCTTTTGTTCAGTGTGGGAAGGAGAGACCTCAGTGGTGGAATTACTGGCTAAATGTTTCGGAGTAATGAATAATGAGTATTTTAATATGGAGTAACAAAAATACAACACGAATTACATTTCAGCGTTGATTCCAAAATAGAAGAGAATATTTTTATTTAATACTAAGTGACTCTTAAAATAACAAAAATACAACACGAATTGTATTTGAGCGTTGATTCCAAAATAGAAGGGAATATTTTAATTTAATACTAAGTGAGTCTTAAAATAACAAAAATAAAACACGAATTGTATTTGAGCGTTGATTCCAAAATAGAAGGGAATATTTTAATTTAATACTAAGTGAGTCTTAAAATAACAAAAATACAACACGAATTATATTTCAGCGTTGATTCCAAAATAGAAGACAATATTTTAATTTAATACTAAATGAGTCTTAAAATAACAAAAATACAACACGAATTGTATTTCAGTGTTGATTCCAAAATAGAATACATTATTTTAATTTAATACTAAGTGACTCTTAAAATAACAAAGATACAACAAGAATTATATTTCAGCGTTGATTCCAAAATAGAAGACAATATTTTAATATAACACTAAGTGAGTCTTAAAATAACAAAAATACAACACGAATTGTATTTGAGCGTTGATTTCAAAATAGAAGGGAATATTTTAATTTAATACTAAGTGAGTCTTAAAATAACAAAAATACAACACGAATTATATTTCATCGTTGATTCCAAAATAGAAGACAATATTTTAATTTAATACTAAATGAGTCTTAAAATAACAAAAATACAACACGAATTGTATTTCAGTGTTGATTCCAAATTGAAGAAATTATTTTAATTTAATACTAAGTGACTCTTAAAATAACAAAGATACAACAAGAATTACATTTCAGCGTTGATTCCAAAATAGAAGAGAATATTTTAATATATTACTAAGTGAGTCTTAAAATAACAAAAATACAACACGAATTGTATTTCAGTGTTGATTCCAAAATAGAAGACATTATTTTAATTTAATACTAAGTGACTCTTAAAATAACAAAGATACAACAAGAATTATATTCCAGCGTTGATTCCAAAATAAAAGAGAATATTTTAATTTAATACTAAGTGACTCTTAAAATAACAAACATACAACAAGAATTATATTTCAGCGTTGATTCCAAAATAAAAGAGACTATTTTAATTTAATACTAAGTGACTCTCAAAATAACAAAGATACAACAAGAATTATATTTCAGCGTTGATTCCAAAATAAAAGAGAATATTTTAATTTAATACTAAGTGACTCTCAAAATAACAAAGATACAACAAGAATTATATTTCAGCGTTGATTCCAAAATAAAAGAGAATATTTTAATTTAATACTAAGTGACTCTTAAAATAACAAAGATACAACAAGAATTATATTTCAGCGTTGATTCCAAAATAAAAGAGACTATTTTAATTTAATACTAAGTGACTCTTAAAATAACAAAAATACAACAAGAATTATATTTCAGCGTTGATTCCAAAATAAAAGAGAATATTTTAATTTAATACTAAGTGACTCTTAAAATAACAAAAATACAACAAGAATTATATTTCAGCCTTGATTCCAAAATAAAAGAGAATATTTTAATTTAATACTAAGTGACTCTCAAAATAACAAAGATACAACAAGAATTATATTTCAGCGTTGATTCCAAAATAAAAGAGAATATTTTAATTTAATACTAAGTGACTCTCAAAATAACAAAGATACAACAAGAATTATATTTCAGCGTTGATTCCAAAATAAAAGAGAATATTTTAATTTAATACTAAGTGACTCTTAAAATAACAAACATACAACAATAATTATATTTCAGCGTTGATTCCAAAATAAAAGAGACTATTTTAATTTAATACTAAGTGACTCTTAAAATAACAAAGATACAACAAGAATTATATTTCAGCGTTGATTCCAAAATAAAAGAGAATATTTTAATTTAATACTAAGTAACTCTTAAAATAACAAAAATACAACAAGAATTATATTTCAGCGTTGATTCCAAAATAAAAGAGAATATTTTAATTTAATACTAAGTGACTCTTAAAATAACAAAAATACAACAAGAATTATATTTCAGCGTTCATTCCAAAATAAAAGAGAATATTTTAATTTAATAATAAGTGACTCTTAAAATAACAAAAATACAACAAGAATTATATTTCAGCGTTCATTCCAAAATAAAAGAGAATATTTTAATTTGATTTAATTCTACATTACTCTTAAAATAACAATAATACAATACGAATTATATTTCAGCGTTGATTCCAAAATAGAAGAGAGAATTTTAATTTAATACTAAGTGACGCTTAAAATAACAAATGTACAACCGGAATTATAATTCAGCGTTGTTTCCAAAATAGAAGAGAATATTTTTATTTAATTCTAAGTGACTCTTAAAATAGGAAAAATACAACACGAATTATATTTTAGCGTTGATTCCAAAATAGAAGAGAATATTTCAATTCAATACTAAGTGACTCTCAAAACAGAAACACAGTATCTATCACTCGTACATTGGGCAGGAGTGTAGTAGGTAGCATTTGTTTATGCTCTTCGACCATCAATGAACTCGAGTGTACACAGAAAATTATTATTGTAGAATTTATTATTATTATTATTATTATTATCATTATTATTATTATCTTCTTCTTCTTCTTCTCTTCTCTCTAGGCTTCCAGCCTGTTAATCCAGATTATCTCTCCATCTGCTTAATGGTCTTCCTGGAGATCTTCTTCCGGATGGGTAGTTATCCCTGGCGATTCTCGCAATTCTATCCTCTTCCATTCGAGATACATGCTCATTCCATTGTTGTCTCCTTATTTGCGTCCATTCTCTGATTGGTTGTATTTTGCATTGTTCTCTAATCTGATCATTCCGTATATGGTCCATTCTTGTGATTCCTACAATTTTCCTTAAGGTTTTCATTTCTGTTGTATCCAACATCTGTTTTCGTTTTTGCTGTTTCAGGTCTTATTTCAACTGCATAAGTGAGAATAGGGCGCACCACGGTCTTGTAGATTCGAGCCTTAGGTTCAATGTGGAGATATTTATTTCTCCATATGGTGTCGTTCAAATATCCCGATACTCTATTTGCTTTAGTGATTTGGTTTAAAATTTCGGTTTGGAAAAGGCCTGAGCTTGATAACTGGAAGCCAAGATATTGAAAGCACATCACTTGTTCAATTATTTGTTTTTCCAATTCTAATTTACATCGTATTGGGTTCTTACTTATGACCATAGATTTTGTCTTTAGCGTAGATATTTTAAACCCATAATTTTGGCAGCTGGTATTGAACTGATGTAACATTCTTTGCAGATCATCTTCACATTCTGTTACCAATATTACATCATCGGCATAACATACCATTTTTATTTCTTTGCTTCCCATTTTATATCGTTTCTGAGTCTTTGTTTCTTTAATTATTTCTTCCATTACCATAATAAAAAGTAAAGGACTCAGTGAGTCTCCCTGACGAACACCTTTGTTAACATCTATATAATTATAATTATAATAATAATAATAATAATAATAATAATTATTATTATTATTATTATTATTTAGTCGACTGTCAAAAGACAGGTTTGAACCTCATTAGTGAAACCAATAAGGTATAATTCATAAGGCAACAAAGCCAGAAGATAATGGGGTAGGTTGGCCAGTTCCTTTCCCCATTATTGTTATTATTATTATTACTACTACTATTAGACTCTTATTATTATTATTATTATTATTATTATTATTATTATTATTATTATTATTATTATTTAGTCGACTGTCAAAAGACAGGTTTGAACCTCATTAGTGAAACCAATAAGGTATAATTCATAAGGCAACAAAGCCAGGAGATAATGGGGTAGGTTGGCCAGTTCCTTTCCCCATTATTGTTATTATTATTATTACTACTACTATTAGACTCTTATTATTATTATTATTATTATTATTATTATTATTATTATTATTATTATTATTTAGTCGACTGTCAAAAGACAGGTTTGAACCTCATTAGTGAAACCAATAAGGTATAATTCATAAGGCAACAAAGCCAGGAGATAATGGGGTAGGTTGGCCAGTTCCTTTCCCCATTATTATTATTATTATTACTACTACTATTAGACTCTTATTATTATTATTATTATTATTATTATTATTATTATTATTATTATTATTTAGTCGACTGTCAAAAGACAGGTTTGAACCTCATTAGTGAAACCAATAAGGCATAATTCATAAGGCAACAAAGCCAGGAGATAATGGGGTAGGTTGGCCAGTTCCTTTCCCCATTATTGTTATTATTATTACTACTACTATTAGACTCTTATTATTATTATTATTATTATTATTATTTTTATTATTATTATTATTATTATTATTATTATTATTATTATTAGGGGAGACTGTTGTACCTTTAAACACTTTTCACATTTTATTTTTTTTTAATTTTGGGAAATGAAATTTTTAAAATGAAAAAATGCTTGAAATAATTATTGAAGATTCCTTTACAACTTCCTGTATGTATTTTCCTGTTTCACAAATCTGTCAAGGATAAATAAAATTAAATGAAGGGATATGTAATGTGTTCAAAGGTACAACAGGTTCGTGTACCTTGGAACATACCCTCTTGTAAGTTGAAACACGTGGCATATAGGTGGGAATATAGCTGTAAAAACTGGCAATCATATTCAAAATGTATTTGCAATCATAAACCAGTACAGGCTTCTCTGATTGAAATTTTATTTCCTGGAAGAACAGTAACTGCTTCAACAGCTTTCTTCAAGGCATCCGGATCAATTGGGGGGGCCTCTTAACTCCGGACTTACTTTGTGACATGATCTTAAAATAAAAGGAAAACAAAAACCGGTAATATCCTGTACTTTAAAACATGTTCCATGATACAAGAAGTTCTGTGTTCAAAGGTACAAGAGAGTGCACTTTTAAACAAATATGGCTCCAAAAACTAGAGATTCGAATAAATCACGGAAATTAAAATATGTCATTATTCACCAGGTGATAAGAATCACACTGTACTTCAAAGATATTAACAAATACAATTTGGTTTAGTGTAAGAAAACATATATCAGTGAACGAAATGTTTACTTTTGGTACTAAGAAAACTTCTTTTGTTCATGGAACTCACACTTTGCAGTAAATCAAACTGAAACTACGACCAGAGCTACTTAGCGGCTTTCCCTACAATCTACTTCAGTTTGAGTCCTCTAGGTAGTAGCAAAAATTTAAAAACAAAAAATGTTCAAAGGTACACTATGCTGAAGGTACAACAGTCTCCCCTACTAGAACTGAGAATTCAGGCGTACAGACACGGTCAAATACTCATAAATCTAAATTTATCTATAAATCTCCTAATGTTCGCAGACAATAATTTGGTCTTATCAGCTATTTCAGCAGATGTTCAATATAACAATTTTAAATTAGTATCAGAAAAATGGTCTATGGATATATCCACTGAAAAATCTAAAATAATGGCTTTTATGACAATTAACACATATAACACAAGTTTAGAGAGAGTAATTGAATTATCTTGACTTTAGGTTAGCATTTCTGACAGAATTGCATGTTTCAGACAAGATTTTAAAATTTAATAAATGCATGGACATAATAAAATGTGTAATGAAAACTTTTTTGGTTCAGAAGCATACCCGCTTCCGTTTATACAAGATCTATCTGTAGCACCTGTAATTACTCCACTTTTTACAGGTAATTATTGACCGTACACAGGACAGACACAAGTTAGGAACTTCGTAAGTTGTGAACCACATAACGAATCACACGAAACTAAGTAATACTTAAGAACATCAGGCTCTTGCATTGACATCGAACAAGTATTATGTCCTCGAACAAGTATAATGTCCTACAGGCCTAGATGGAATGCGAGTCCACATAACGACAACTCTGCTTCATTCCCGCTGCGCATATCATACCCAGCTAATATGCATGTACTGTATGTTATGCGAATTAATTTTAATCAATGTGGCTTCAAATATTTATGCATTTTATGGCGTTATTTCTATAAATTGAACGTTAATTAATTTTTAATATAGGTCCTATTGTTTCTGATAATTGGATTGACCTTCAATTATGAAAGCCTCATTCATGGACAACATTCCATTTTGAACCAAATCTCATCTAGACAGACATTGTACCAAATTGCACACGATCGTGATTGAGTTATAAAATGGTACAGTCAAAACAAAACCATTTCCATAATGAAGATGACAATAATGATTAATAATTCATTAACATTATACATTTCACGTGTTTCAAAAGAATTATTTTTATCGCATTATGAATAATATTTTCGTTCTTGTTAAATATTCTTAAACTATCGTTACAAAGAAATAAATGTTAGATCATTTAAATTGACCAAAATAAGATTTCGACTTGTATCACAATCGGTTGAGAAGCTTTTTACAACCAGTCTGCTCTCAAAAAAGCTAAAAGTTAGAATTTGTAAAACAGTTATATTACCGGTTGTTCTGTATGGTTGTGAAATTTTGATTCACGCATTGCGAGAGGAACAGAGGCTAAGGGTGTTTAAGAATAAGGTGCTTAGGAAGAGATAAAGTTACAGCAGAATGAAAAAAGTTACACAACGCAGAACTCCACGCATTGTATTCTTCACCTGATACAATTAGGAACATTAATTCCATACGTGTGAGGTGGGCAGGGCATGTAGCACGTATAGGCGAATCCATAAATGTATATAGAGTGTTAGTTGGGAGACCGGAGGGAAATGTCCTTTGGAAGACCGAGACGTAGAGGGGACGATAATATTAAAATGGATTTGTGGGAGGTGGGATGTGATTGTAGAGACTGGATTAATCTTGCTCAGAATAGGGACTGATGACGGGCTTATGTGAGGACGGCAATGAACCTCCGGGCTCTCTAAAAGCCATTTGTAAATCACAGTTTTGTGTAAACAATGTTAAAATTAATGCCTGTAACAGAAATATATAAGAAACATTCCAGTATAACATTAGTAGGTTGTAACAGTACATCATCATCTTAAAATCATGAAGTAGGCTGTGTTAATTTTGAATAAATTACCATTTCTTCTAAGTAAAGACCTTCCCTAATTTTTTCACAAGAATTTAAAGTTCATCGCTTCTGGGTGAAGTGATTCGTAGATACGGAACATGTTCTGTTTAGGAGAATTTGCGTACCGAGGCGGGAGTGCATGAGTGAAAACCTGGTCCTGGGATGATTATTATCTGAGTGATGTTTATTATAATCAGCACTCATAATCACAAAGGTCATTCCGCTCGTCTTCTTCTGAGTAAAGGCTGGTTCACAACAAATCGGGAACGGAAACGAGAACGAGAACGAAAATAATATTAAAATAAACGTATTTAAATGTGAGCATTCACGATAGTTAATTGTGAATGCTCACATTTAAATACATTTATTTTAACAATTTCCGTTCTCGTTCTCGTTGCCGTTTTCGTTCCCGATTTATTGTGAACCAGCCTTAAGTAACAAATACACACGTATTACTGGAGTCTAATTCATGATGTGTTGATGACATACATTCGTGATGAACTCGTAAGTTTAACTTCTCATCATAGCCTATCGCCTGGAAACCGGCAAACGGTACTTCTCGTAACGCCAACAGAAAGAAATAGGAGACAGAGATTTCGGAGCGACGTATAAATAATGGAATCTGCATTTCTTTAGTGGTACCCGTTTAATTGCGCTCATTTATATGCTCATACCTTTTCTTAAACGTTTCATCTTTAGACAAATTAATTTTATTCTGTAAAATATAACAACTCGGGCAGAAAAAAAGCAAAACCTTGCACTATTCTTTCTTTCGCAACAGTTTTTATTCTGAAATTTTATGCTTTATTACATAAAAACAGTAACAATAATAATAATAATAATAATAATAATAATAATAATAATATAATAATAATAAGAATCTAACGAATATGTATTTTATTGTGGAACATAATTTTGTTCTCAATTCATCCCACGATATCTGTAAAATATATGTTCATTTTTTATTTAATTCAATTTTATATGTAAAATAAATCTTTTCATGAATTTCCTGTTTCTCTACTAACTTTATGACGACAAAACAAATACAAAATTTCACTCAATCTTTATCAAATCATTAAATATAAAATGTAGCAAAAGATACAATGATATGCAAGATATATTCGAGGTCTGAGACCTTCGTTGTGCTTTTATATGCTTTTATATTTATGAATACGAGTTGAAGGAAATTCAAATAAAAAAGTTTTCCTCCATTATTCAAAAGGAGCTCGTAAACTTCAACTGTTTATGACGTCACAGGAAGTAAGTTTAGTGTATGAGACAGAAGCACGCAAAAGTATGTGTGTGTGAAAATCGTAAAATGACACCATTCCGTCCAGTATTCGGTTCAGCAGTAATGGAAAAGAATATGAGGTTCTGGAATAGAATGATGTGCCCATTTATACTAGTACATATGTACGTCAGTCTCCGGCATAAGAGCCCCGGATTCTAACCTCTGCGAGAGCAAAATGATACGTTTTGGTAGTCAAATGTATTTAGTATTTATTTATTTAACCTGGTATGGATAAGGCCGTCAGTTCTTCTCTGCCCCTCTACCAGGGGATTACAACTACAATATGAAGAATAAAATTACAATTAATATTAAATTTCCCTTTTCCTTCCCCTTTATGCTCAGGGCTGCTCTAAACATACCCTGAAAATCTCATTAAAAGTGAAAGGTTTAGAGCTATAGTGGGCCAAGCGCCATTTATTAAAAACGGAGAAAGCGAGGGTTAAAGTTAAGTGAATACCATAATTTAATGAAGATTGACACATCATTTAGTTTTAATGTATATACTTTATATTACTTGCTATGTGTTTCCATTGAATTATGGTAATAACTTCATTTTAACCCTTGCTTTCTACGGTTTTAGTAAATGGCGCTTGGCCCACTATGGTTCTGAATCCTTCAATGGGTCCAATAAAAAAGATGTTTTTACCAAATCCACTGTGTCCCCTAAAAGATAAAATTTGGATAGATTCTTATTCATATTGCTATATTTTTAATGTATATAGGGGAGAGTTGGGTAGTATCGGACATCGGGTAATATCGGACAGTGTGTTTCTTTCATTTACCATACGATGATATTACCCGAATGACATGGTTACGTTTCTGTGATGTCGCATACCATGTCATTCAGGTACTACCATATGGTGGTAGATGAAAGAAACGCACTGTCCGATATTACCCGATGTCCGATACTACCCAACTCTCCCCTAATATCACTGAGAATATATTCAAGATTTAAGATATATTCAGATATTGTTATAGTTGTAATGAATACAATATTGCTAAGAATGTATTTGTTTCTGTTTTTTCAGGTGAGTACTACCTCCTAACATAGATGATGAAGCGGTGAATTGAACATGAGATATTTCATATGTCGGTGAGTGAAATATAATTTTTGAATTTACATTTATTTATGAAGTAGATGTATCGTTATAATTGAGGTACTTTATCCACATTAGCGCGTTCTAAAAATAGCTTGTTTAAAATAAAAGCAAAGCAATAACAAAGAAAAATAGGTTGCTAGATGTAATCTATTTTGCTACTTTGAGACTGGGTCGAGTTTCGATCGAAGTCTTGTATAATGTCAGGGGTTAATGAAACCTAGCCTACGTTGTGTGCACTCAAAGTCAGAAATTACGCCGTAATTAATTCTACTTTCTTGAGAAGTTACACATTTGCTCACTGCTGTATGATGTAATATCCACGTAATCGTACTTCGTAAGCGAGGCGTATGTTTAAATAATTGTTTAAAAGATTAGTGGAGGTCTTCATTTTCATTTTCACGTTATTAACAAGCTTTCGTATAATTGTTTTGCCTTTTATACCTCTTAGGCAGCTCACGTACATTTTAAACATTAGTAGATATATGCTACTAACTGTAGTAACTTTCGAGGAATATCACTTTTGTTGACGTCGTACAAAATTTTGTCCAGTATTCTTTTCAGAAGATTAACTCCATATGTAGATGAAATTATTGGGGATCATCAGTGTGGTTTTAGGCGTAACAGATCAACTATTGACCACATATTTTGTATTCGACAGATCATAGAGAAAAAATGGGAGTGTAAGGTACAGTGCATCAGTTATTCATAGATTTCAAAAAGGCATATGACTCGGTTAAGAGAGAAGTTTTATATGATATTCTTATTCAATTTGGTATTCCCAAGAAACTAGTTCGATGAATTAAAATGTGTCTCAGTGAAACGTACAGCAGAGTTCGTATAGGTCAGTTTCTGTCACATGCGTTTCCAATTCACTGTGGGCTAAAACAAGGAGATGCACTATCACCTTTACTTTTTAACTTTGCTATAGAGTATGCCATTAGGAAAGTTCAGGATAACAGAGAGGGTTTGGAATTGAACGGGTTACATCAGCTGCTTGTCTATGCGGATGACGTGAATATCTTAGGAGAAAATCCACAAATGATTAGGGAAAACACGGGAATTTTACTGGAAGCAAGTAAAGAGATAGGTTTGGAAGTAAATCCCGAAAAGACAAAGTATATGATTATGTCTCGTGACGAGAATATTGTACGGAATGGAAATATAAAAATTGGAAATTTATCTTTTGAAGAGGTGGAGAAGTACAAATATCTTGGAGCAACAGTAACAAATATAAAAATGATACTCGGAAGGAAATTAAACACAGAATAAATATGGGAAAAGCCTGTTATTATTCGGTTGAGAAGCTTTTATCATCCAGTCTGCTATCAAAAAATGTGAAAGTTAGAATTTACAAAACAGTTATATTACCGGTTGTTCTTTATGGTTATGAAACTTGGACTCTCACTTTGAGAGAGGAACATAGGTTAAGGGTGTTTGAGAATAAGGTGCTTAGGAAAATATTTGAAGCTAAGAGGGATGAAGTTACAGGAGAATGGAGAAAGTTACACAACACAGAACTGCACGCATTGTATTCTTCACCTGACATAATTAGGAACATAAAATCCAGACGTTTGAGATGGGCAGGCATGTAGTACGTATGGGCGAATCCAGAAATGCATGTAGAGTGTTAGTTGGGAGACCGGAGGGAAAAAGACCTTTAGGGAGGCCGAGACGTAGATGGGAAGATAATATTAAAATGTATTTGAGGGAGGTGGGATATGATGATAGAGAATGGATTAATCTTGCTCAGGATAGGGGCCAGTGGCGGGCTTATGTGAGGACGGCAATGAACCTCCGGGATTCTTAAAAGCCATTAAGTAAGTAGATATATGCTTAAAGCTTTCGTGCATATTAATTTAACCTGATCATCAAAATCATTGTCATTTTCACAGCACAGCCCCATGTTGTGTTCCTGTTCACTACTATATTTTCTCGATTTTCAAGGATTCTTCTTTTGTTTGGTTTATATTCCAACAAAATTTCAATTATCGTGTATTCCCCATACATTCAGTACAGGGTGAGTCATGGCTAATGACCCGCGCTATAGAAATCAGTCCTATATAGGCCATTTTAAGCATAAAATAGAAAAAAAGTTAACATGGGTCCTATTATCATTAGTTTGAAAGTTATTCGTAGAAATTTAAACGGCATATTGTGAATCTGGCTTTGCAGTTGCTTGCATCGTAATCATCGTAATACAAACAATGGCAAGTAAACTAAACGGAGGGTTGCGCTGTGACGTGAAGTAAAGGGCAGAAGGGGAAAATACGTCCGGTAATTATCAGCTGCGTTCGTCAGGGACAGCCATGCCGAGTTACGGATTGCTACGCGCGACATTCACATCCATGCGGCCAAATGCATTGAAGGGATATTTAAAAATCTGCTTCCAAACTGAGGTATGATTATTTCATGATTACCACAATATTTTGAATTGATATTTTTGTTTATTTTAAGTCAACAATTCTTAGTTCTGATCAAAACCACTCCCACTTTCGTAGGATTCAAACAGTTGTAACTCCCTAAAGTTGATAGGTAATCGGACCAATGTTCATATGACATTTTTTACTCAAAATGACCTTATAGAAGTGATTCCTACAGCGCGGGTCATTAACCGTGAATCACCCTGTACATTCACACCAGTTATTATATATATAGGCCTATTCATTTTTTTAATAAAAATGAAAGTTATTTTCGTTTCTTTTTTTATTTTGCCATTTATAATTCGGTCTAATTTCGTACATCCTTTCACGTTTCTCAGAAATTTAATTTATAATACTTGCATATTACTTCACCTTTCTTCGTTAGCACCCCAGTCTCACCTCAGTACAGTACTGTTGGTATTACCAGTGTTCTTACTTACGGCTTTGAAGGAATCCGGAGGTTCATTGCCGCCCTCACATAAGCCTGTCATCGGTCCCTATTCTGAGCAAGATTAATCCAGCCTCTACAATAATATCCCACCTCCCTTAAATCTATTTTAATATTATCCAACCATTTACGTCTCGCCCTCCCGAAGGTCTTTTTCCCTCCGGCCTCCCAACTTTGCATTTGTGGATTCGCCCATACGTGCTACATTCTCTGCCCATCTCAAACTTCTGGATTTAATGTTCCTAATTATGTCAGGTGAAGAATACAATGCGTGCAGTTCTTCGTTGTGTAACTTTCTCCATTCTCCTGTAACTTCATCCCTCTTAGCCCCAAATATTTTCCTAAGAACCTTATTCTCAAACTCCTTTAACATCTGTTCTTCTCTCAAAGTGAGAGTCCAAGTTTCACAACCATACAGAACAACCGGTAATATAACTGTTCTATAAATTTTAATTTTCAGCTTTTTTGAGAGCAGACTGGATGAGAGAAGCTTCTCAACCGAATAATAACCTGTATTTCCCAATTTATTCTGCGTTTAATTTACTCTCGAGTGTCATTTATATTTTGTTACTGTTGCTCCAAGATATTTTATGTAGGCCTGTGTATGTATGTATTTATTAAGACTACAATTAATTGGGTATACAACCGGTGGCAGTGATATATAATATACGATAATAACATTACAATAAATATTAGTAAAATTTATAATAATTACAGCAATAAAAATAAAATTAACGTAAATTTAATTGTAACTATAATTAAATGGATGCAATAAACCTAGAACTATAAATAAAAACTGTGCTATAATAACGCCTACAATAAGCAAAAGTAAACCTAACTTATAAGTACTTCTATTAAACCCAACTATTACCAACTTAAGTAATTACAGATCACCTTAATTAACTACTTATCAGCTTAATTACATATCATCTTAATTAATTACATATCAACTTAATTAATTACACGACACAACTTAGATGTAAATACACTGCACCTACAATTACATTTTCAGTCTCATCTTCTCAACCTTTCCTTAAATGTATTGATTTTGAGAGAACCACCCTGAAAGATTTCCACAGGTAAGCTGTTCCATTCTACTATTGTGCGGTTAACAAAGGAAAATTTTGCCACGTCCGTTCTTTGTTTTCTGCATTTAAACTTCGTAATATGATCAGCCCTGCCTAACTATGATGGTGTTACTAATCTATTCGAATTTTCCTTTCCCCCCCATTTCGTACAATATTCTGCCCACGCGACATAATCATATACTTCGTTTTGTCTTTTCGGGATTTACTTCCAATTACCACTTCGGACAAAATACAAGTCTAACGCTGTGAAACAAAATTCTGTGACGGACGTTTGAAGAAGGCTTTGTGGTTGGTTATTACCACGAAATTGTGTACATTGCTATGTTATAGCGTAAATAAAGTTGTTCATGTTTCCGGATTTGCACCGATTTACATAAATTAGTGCATAATATTAGTGGGAGTGGTGCTCTCTCCGTATAATGCGCCTCCTATATAATAGTGCTATGATATTATAGCAGAGGCGGGGAACTCGTATTGTAAATAGAGCAGTCTGCATAACAGCAGCTAAGGTAAGGGGAGAGGCTAAGCGCTCTGAGAGAGGCTGTTTCCCCTCCCTGTTACACAGTCGAAATTTGAGAGTGAACGAACACGAGCATGGCGTGAGAGAACACATGCAAATGAACCGCCATCATATATGTTTTCCATATATTGATTATGTTCACCCCAGTTCTTCTTGTATTTATTTATTATTTTTCTAAAAGTTAGTAAATGGCTTTGTATTTTGTTTTCTTATTTTGTCGTTTCTAATTATATCTAATTCGGTACACTCTTTAACATTTCTCATAAATTTCATTTATACTCTCTGTATATTACTTTCTAGGAAATCCGTGAACGATTAGGGAAAACACGGAAATTTTACTTGAAGCAAGTAAAGCGATAGGTTTGGAAGTGAACCCCGAAAAGATACAGTATATGATTATGTCTCGTGACCAGAATATTGTATGAAATGAAAATATAAAAATTGGAAATTTATCTTTCAAAGAGGTGGAAAAATTCAAATATCTTGGAACAACAGTAACAAATATAAATGACACTCGGTAGGAAATTAAACGCAGAATAAATATGGGAAATGCCTGTTATTATTCGGTTGAGAAGCTTTTATCATCAAGTCTGCTGTCAAAAAATGTGAAAGTTAGAATTTATAAAACAGTTATATTACCGGTTGTTCTGTATGGTTGTGAAACTTGGACTCTCACTTTGAGGGAGAAGAGAAATTAAGGGTGTTTGATAATAAGGTTTTTAGGAAAATATTTGGGGCTAAAAGGGATGAAGTTACAGGAGAATGGAGAAAGTTACACAACGCAGAACTGTACGCATTGTTTCTTCACCTGGCATAATTAGGAACTTTAAATCCAGACTTTTGAGATGGGCAGGGCATGTAGCACGTATGGCCGAATTCAGAAGTGCATATAGAGTGTTAGTCGGGAGGCTGGAGGAAAAAGACCTTTGGGGAGGCTGAGACGCAGATGGGAGGATAATATTAAAGGGGATTTGAGGGAGATGGGATATGATGGTAGAGACTGGATTAATCTTGCTCAGGATAGGGACTGATGACGGGCTTATGTGAGGGCGGCAATGAACCTCCGGGTTCCTTAAAAGCCATTTACAAGTAATTGTATTACTTTCTACGTTCTAGGTGGACAGGGCATGTAGCACGTATGAGTGAATCCAGAAATGTGTATACAATGGTAGTTGGGAGATCTGAGGGAAAAAGACCTTTGGTGAAGGCCGAGACGTAGATGGGAGGATAATATTAAAATGAATTTGAGGCAGGTGGGATATGATGCTATGGAATGGATTAATCTTGTTCGGGATAGGAACCGATGGTGGGCTTATGTTAAGGCAGCAATGAACCCCCGGGTTCCCTATATTACTATCACCTTTCTGCATTTGAGATACAGTGTCTTTTTTCATATTAGCCACATCTTATCAATACTGCCTCGTATATTCGGGATCAAGATTTGGTACTTTTAATTAAAGATTTACAATGAATGAGTTTTATATGGCCTGGCTATTAAACGAATACTTTTTCTGTAAGTTTTTGTTGTCCAAGGAGTTCTCTAAAAATTGGACCATATTAAATAACAGATTTAAAACAAAATCTATTAAATTCAATGTATTAGTATGTCTACTGGCAAGATATTCCATTGTCCTAATAACATAACGGGATGAACAAAGTTTTTGACATGGGAAACACGTATTATTTTCCTACATTCTCTATATTTTAACAGAAGGATCAAAGTTTTAGAGATCTTTTATAGTGATGCTATACAACTAGAATGATACGTGTAATCTATAATAATAATAAATCTGTAGCCGAAATTTTTCTGGTAATTTTCGATTTTCCAAAAATAATTGGTCCTAATATATATAATTAACCACCCTGAAACCGAAAATCGCTTTTTTTTTTAATTTTTGTTAGTATGTCTGTCTGTCTGTCAGTATGTTTGTTACCTTTTCACGCGATAATGGCTGAACGGATTTCGATGAAACTTGGAATATAAATTAAGTTCGTTGTAACTTAGATTTTAGGCTATATGGCATTCAAAATACATTATTTAAAAGGGGGGTTATAAGGGAGCCTGAATTAAATAAATCGAAATATCTCGCTTATTATTGATTTTTGTGAAAAATGTTACATAACAAACGTTTCTTTAAAAATAATTTTCGATAAGTTTTATTCCTTGAAAAATTTTGATAGGACTGATATTTAATGAGATAAATGAGTTTTAAAATTAAAATAACTGCCATCTAAGGCTGTGTAATGAATTAAAAAAACAAATGACTTCGTCTATAAGGGGCCTTGGACAGCAACAATCGAAAGCTATGAAAGATAGCCTACAGACGTTTCTGTGTTTGTATGAAGTAATATCGGAAGCTAAATTATCCGGTTTGTATAATTAATTATTATTTCACCATTGGAAAGTGTAGTTTCTCTAGATGGACATAATGCTATAATGTTATTACAGTAACTTCTGATATAATATAATATAATATAATATAATATAATATAATATAATATAATATAATATAATATAATATAATATAATATAATATAATATAATATAATTTAAGTTATTTGAAGGGTTCACAACCATAGTGGGCCAAGCGCCATTTACTGAATACGTAGAAAACAAGGGTTAAAATGAAGTTATTACCATAATTCAATGGAAACCTATAACAAGTAAAATAAAATATACACATTAAATCTAAATGATGTCAATCTTCATTAAACTATAGTTGCATGTAATAAAAATTAAGAAACAGGTTAAAGGAATTGTCATTGCACCAAATGAGTGTCTCTGGACCAAAATGATCGCATTTTAATTATTTGGATGCAATTTAAATTAAGTAACATATTAAACGATTTATCCTTCTATCAAACACGAATGTTTCTGGATCAAACGTCCTGTTTTAATTATGTAATTACTTTATATTTATTTCTAACGGGTGCAGCGGAGCGCACGGGTACGGTTAGTTTAAATAATAATAATAACAATAATAATAATAATAATAATAATAATAATAATAATGATTGGTTTCTAATTAATGGTTTTGTATTCACGGTAATTAGAAATCCAATAAATTCTGTATTTAACTTCGGGAAAATTATCCTGGGGAGATGAAATAATACTGCTATAGCCAAGAATCTTATAATAACAATAATGAGTGAAAACCGCCACAACCCCTCTATCAACAAGTCGACCTGGTTGGCGAGTTGATATAGTGCTGGCCTTCTTTGCCCAAGTTTGCGGGTTCGATCCCGGGCCAGGTCGATGGCATTTAAGTGTGCTTAAGTGCGACAGGCTCATATCAGTAGATTTACTGGCATGTAAAAGAACTGCGGAACAAAATTCCTGCACATCCGGCGACGCTGGTATAACCTCTGCAGTTGCGAGCGTCGTTAAATAAAACATAACATTTCGACAACAAATCTAACAGGATCTGTCGGAGATCGAATCCCAGTAACTTTGGTTAAACACTGTCACCTGACTGAATTGTAAATTATAACCGCAAACTTACTATGCTTACATTGATGATTTTTTATTATGTTAATGACAGTGCACGTCAATCTATTACTGTCCCTCCACCACAAACGGCCATTCAATATTTATGGCTGCGTGTTATGGCATCGACTACCTTAAAAACATGGTAATGGATTCCCGATACATAGTAACCTACTTCTGGGTAGCGAACCCGAGTGAGGCGTTTAACCTTCTGGGTGAAACTGCCGACACCTCGATGCTATTAATGCTGCCAGTACGAATTGAAGCCTTTGAACAGATTTTTGTCACCTCAAAATCGTCGTATTTTATTTTGTGCGAGATCGTGCGTATTTACTTCGTTTCCGCACAAAACCAACCAGCGGTAAGTCTAAAATTCCATATTCAGTATTCCCAACCGAACACACACAACAATTTCCCTCTTTTTACCGCTTAAGTGACATATTCATTTTACTGCTTTAGGCTTTTAACATATTATTTTTAAAGACGTTCAATATAGTAATAATTATAAATTGGAAACTTACCACTGCAATTTCACTTAAATTGCACTGTTAATTATTGTTTTTAAATATTTGCAAAAATCAAGTAAACTCTACAACTCCACTAAAGTTACTGCATTTCGTGATGCATGTAACATTAAGGAAGCCGTTTGTTTTAAGTTCGCATTTATACGAGTAGACTGGGGGAAAAAAAAGACAGACGTATATCACGGCCTGTTGGAGTATAGTAAACACAGAAAACATTTTAAAGCAGCAATGTTGAAGATAGATATTTTTGTTTTCCAAAATTGCCGTCATTGAACAGAAACCAAGATGGAGATTTCATTGCAACTAATTAGAAATTACTCTTTCAGGTATTAACTACGTTTCACTTTTTCAAACTTTTCCTCGAAGATGAAAACTTCAACATACAGCTCTTGTAACGCATATTACTATTAAAGGAACTTTTATTTCGTAACATAGATAAGCACTAATCTAACGAATTTCTCGAGATTTTGATCCGTGACTCAAATTCTTATCAAGTTGACAGAGTTTTATTCACCTTTAAATGTTACATTATATTTGTGATTAACAAAGGAATTGTACATATGTTAGAGATTCCGCAAAATTCATAATTTCTTTCTTATTACTCAGAATCTTATCTCGTGTTTATTTTTAATTGTGCATTAAATTAAGTACAGATAATACAGATAAGATAAAAGTGTTGCAAGGTGAAGCTGTACTGTATGCTGAGGATGAAATGATGAAGAAATAATAATTATGAACCACTTATGAATTTTGCCTGGCATATTACACAGAACGAAGCTGACAGGAATACGAAAAGAAGGTATAAAAAGACGGAGAATACGAAAAAATTAAATTATGGCTTATTTAACGACACTCGCAACTGCCGAGTTTATATCAGCGTCGCCGGTGTCCCGGAATTTTGTCCCGCAGAAGTTCTTTTACATGCCACTAAATCTAGTGACATGAGCCTGCCGCATTTAAGCACACTTAAATGCCACCGGCCTGGGCCGGGATCGAACCCGCAACCTCGGACAGAAGACCAGCGCTATACCAACTGCGCCACTCAGGGCGATGAAAACGAAAATAAAGCCGGAGAGAAATAATGAAACGAGAATGTTTACAGTTTATAACAAAGAAAGGGAAAAGAGTAATAAAGATGAACAAGACGAGAGTAAAGGAAGAAAAGATGAAAATGAGAATAGGGGGAAGGAAATGGTTGAGAAAAGAGGGATAGGAATTAGAGTCTCGCACAACCGGTTACGAAAAATACAAATTATATATTGCTATTGAACGCCTGGCGCTGTATGGTATCTCGCGGAGTGTCTCAGATTGGGTTGATCGAGTATTGGAGTCGTTTCTCACTCTTTGTGGGTTGATGACAAAGGCAGACCACATTGAGCCATGCAGGAGTTACAAGAGCCTTGCAAGGACACTTTTATCATGGTGTAGACCTACCGGTACCATTTCATTGATAATTCTTTCTCTCTCAGTGCATTCAATCAATCAATCAATCATCCATCGATCCATCCATCGACTCATTGATTTATTCATACTTCGATTCATTGATTCATTAATCTATGGATTGATTAATTAATTAATTCATTGATTCACAGATTGATTGTTTCATTAATTCATTGATTGATTAATTCATTGATTTAGTAGTCGGTTCATTCATAGATTCATTGATTGATTCATCCATCCAGTACAGGTATTACAGCTGGGTACCTTCAAGAACAGCAACATTCTTCGTAAAAGTACGAGTAATTGAGCTTCAGAGTACTTTTTTTTTGTTAATAACACTCTATCTTCTTAAAATTGGTTTATTAATGAAATAATAATGCAGCTGTTTAGAGTAATTAAAAGGCATTATATATTAACAACTACTGTTTTAGAAGTATGCATTTTGAGTGTAAAGGGTAAATATTATACTATAATGTAGGCCTATGTACTTACTTGCTCTTCTCTTCAGTAAGTAATGTAATTAATTTTATTCTTGCATTTCTTTACGCACCAGATTTCATATTCTGCATTAAACTTATTTACTTTGTTGTTACCAGTGTCAATTTGTTCATTTATGTATTAGTTATGAAGATAACTGTATTAAAGTGTCCAATCAATAATTGAATAGCCGCCCTCATTTCTCATAAGTTTACTTTTTCGTGAATAATAGTTGTTAATGATGCGCTATGTGTAATGCTTGTACTCGTATTAAAATCATCACACATGTCTGATTGTCAACCTTGCTCTAAAAATTAAAAGTATGTAAAGTACAATGTGTTTTTACCCATTTTTTAAAAGAATTTCGTATTTACTGGTTACAACCTTGTTCTGTAGATCTACGAGGCGCATCCAGAAAGTAAGTTTCCCTATTTTAAAAAAAAAGGAACACACTTTCAGGAAAACATTTATTGGCAACAGGTACAGCAATGTTTCAGCTATTTTTCAACATAGCCACCATCCGAATTGAGACACTTGTCCTCTCGTGGGATCAACTTTTGTATCCCTCTGTCGTAGAACTCTGGCGCCTGTGAATGGAACCAGCGTGTGACAGACGTTTTCAGCTCTTCGTCGTTACCAAAACGCTCACCGGAGGACAGGAATTTCTTGAGGTGCAAGAAAACGTGAAAATCTCTGGGAGCAAGATCGGGACTGTAGGGTGGATGATGAAACAACGCTCAGCCAATTTCCGTCAAAACAGCTGCTGTGCGCCGAGCCGTATGTGGACGAGCATTGTCATGGAGGAGCACAACACCTGCAGTAAGCATTCCACGCCTCTTGTTTTGAATGGCACGTCGCAATTTTCGCAGTGTTTCACAGTAACGATCAGCGTTCACTGTTTCACATCTTGGAAGGAAGCGAATGAGCAGAATGTCCTTCCTGTCCCAGAACACCGTGCACATCACTTTCCGTACCGACAGCGTCTGTTTGAATTTCGTCCTGACCGGAGATCCACTATGCCGCCAATGCATTGACTGCTGCTTGGTTTCCGGGGTGAAGTGCGAAATCCAAGTCTCATCGCCCGTGACGATCCTGTCGAGGAACACGTCGCCGTCATCGTGATGCCGTTGCAGAAATGTCAGTGCTGCTCCTAAACGTTGCATTTTGTGTTCGGGTGTCAGGTTTTTCGGCACCCACCTGGCACACACTTTTTTGAACAGCAGGTGCTTAGTGACAATCTCGTGCAACAAGGATCGCGATATCTGCGGAAAATGGCTGCTCAGCTCCTTAATCGTGAAACTACGGTTCTCCATGATACACTGTCGCACCAGCTCAACACGATCATCATTGATGAGGGACTGTCGCCCACTGCACTCTTCATCATGGACACTTTGACGATCTTCGGAAAACTGCCTACACCAGCGACGCACCATCTGCTTACTCATGATGTTCGGTCCATAGACCTGACAGAGCTGCCGATGAATTTCAATTGGCGCAATACTTTGTGCATTAAAGAACTTTATCACCGACCGAACCTCGCAGGCGGCGGGAGAAGGAATAAGAGTTTCCATTTCGGACCACTGCTGCCACGCTACTGGCACCAGGCGGGACCTGTTCGGCTGGCATATGATTGATACGTCATAGATCTGTTACGCATGCGCAATTGACACGGCTAATTACGTTTACTTTCAAGGGGAAAAAATCGGGAAACTTACTTTCTGGATGCGCCTCGTATATCAAGCAAACACATTTTTAATAAGACAAAGTAAATTTCCTTTAATTGTTACTCCGTTGTTGTACTCAGAAAATATCAGTTTCATGTATGATGAAGTGCACCTGGTGTTCTGTCTAGCTTGGAAAACATAAGGGGTAACCGGTTGAGAATCGAATATTCGGTCGGATGCTCGACTTTGATGGATGTTCTCTAACCGATCGAATCTAAACCGCTTGTAAGCGCTATTTTGCAGCTCTCTAATAGAAATGACGTGGAGAAAGAAATACAGTGAAGAATAGATTAGAGAAGTGAGAATGAATTAGAGAAAGGAAGAATTAAATAGAGTGCATATTGAACAGGGTAGGTGATAAAGGGCATCCATGTCGTACTCCGCTCTCTATTCATTTCCGTCTGATATTTCTTCTCCTATCCTGATTTTGACTCGTTATTTCATGTAAAGATTACAGAATAGCCTCCTCTGTTTCAAACTCACAACAATTTAAGGGGTTAGGTACAGGTTACAGCAGTAAAGTTTGGAAATATTCAACATTTTTCCTCCATTACTGTATCTTGTACAATAATGAAAATTAGTACGTGTAAACACTGTCCTTCTGCTATATGGGAAAAATATTTTTACGATTAAAAAAAATTATTTACATTTTTTTTTTCAAAATTCATTTCATTGTGCAGTGATGAAGCGTTTTCCACATAACTCAAAAACTATCAAACATTCTATGTTGAAGTTTTTTGTGTGTATTTATGTATGTATAATATGATGCAAGATCTCTTCTCTACCTTTGATAGATTGTCTGATAAAAATAATATTATTTATTAAGAATGTAGGTACAATAGTGTCCAAAAGTTAAGCATAATTCGTAAAACAAAGAAATGAAAGGGAAAACGGTGAGCAATCGCTATAAAACTTTATCACAGTGCGTGTCGCATCATACTTGTGCTCTGTGCATAGGGAGGGGATACCTCAACCTCCGCCTCCCCTCCGAATAAACACGTGTTTCGAAGGTAAGCAAACAGACCCAGTGGAATTTATTCGTTCTTGTTCTCTCATTGTGAACAGAGGGTAGTTTCTTATCACAGTGTATACAGGATAGCACCAACATGCCACAGAGACTCCAATTGGACCCTGTTTTGTAGGGTAGAATAATCGGACGTCTGGAAGCAGGTCAGACACACCGAATTCTCTCGATCTCTCGAGCCCTGAATTTGGCACAAAGTGTCATTTCCAGGGTTTGGCGACGGTTCGAAGACACAGGAGATGTTCGTCGGTATGCCTGTACAAGGTTGCCCATGGGTCACAACGCCGCAAGAGGACCGATATTTGACCTTAACAGCACAACGTAATCGGACGATGCCTGCAAGACAACTGTCTTCTGAGCTTGCAGCTGCCTCAGGCATTCGAGTTTCCAGGCAAACTGTATACCGGAGGCTCAGGGCAGGCGGTCTCTGTGCCAGACGACCAGCAGTGTGTGTCCAGCTCACTCGAGTACACATAAGGAACCGTTTACAGTGGAGTATACAACACCAAAATTGGACCTTGGATGAATGAAGGAACGTGCTGTTTACAGAGGAGTCCAGATTCAGTTTGACCAATGATTCCTGTCGCACAATAATCTGGAGGGAACGTGAAACCAGGTTTCATCCCACAAAAATCATGGAAAAATGCCAGTTTTGTGGTGGTGGCGTACTCTTGCGGGCAGGCATAATGTTCAATGGACGTACAGATCTGCACATCTTCGCAGCTGGTGCTGTGAATGCCCAGAGGTACAGAGACGAGTTATTGGAACGATATGTACAACTTTTCAGAGGTGAAGTTGGTCCACACTTCATCTTTATGGACGACAGTGCACGTCCGCATAGAGCCAACCTGGTGGACGAGTATCATGAGGGGGAAAATATCCGGCGCATGGACTGGCCAGCGATGTCCCCGGATCTGAACTCTATAGAGCATGGCTGGGATGCATTAGGAAGACTAGTTGCAGCCCACCAGCCTTCATGAAGGACACTTTCAACCCTCCGCAATGCTCTTCGTCAGGAATGGAAACAGCTGTCTGCAGAGCGCTTGAACCACCTGATAGAGGGCATGCCACGGCGCTGCGACGCTTGTGTAGCCATGAGGGGTAACCACACCCCACATTAACCGCTCAGCACCATCATTGTTGTGGAAGCGATAGTCAGATTTTGTACCGTAACTGTGTGAAATGTGTCCCTACGCCACAATAGAACAAAATCTGCTGATATGTGTTACTCTGTTGCATACCAGATCCTGTTTGATTCATTTGTATAAGTTTGGTGCCATTCTAATAGGTTGGGAACAAAATATTGAATTATGCTTAACTTTTGGACACTAGTGTAGTTGAAAGAGCACGATATTTGAAACATGAGTTTCAGTAATAAAATGAAAGAGAGAGAACATGAAAAAGTTAACAAGTTTATGATTTATGAGGGAAACATTTCATCACTACACAGTAAACAGCCATCATTTTGAATTTTGAATATATATATATATATATATATATATATCTTGATTACACAACTTTTAACACTATATCACTTCGGAATATGTATTATATGTCTTTCTCATGTTAAATTTACCGTACCTGGTTAACATGTTTCGACCTGTTATTGGCCTTCTTCAGAACTGGTTGTTGCTAACCTTGGGGCCTTTTGTTTTCTTTCCTTTGGGGGTGTGTGTTAATCACGAGAAAGGCATATAATACATATTCCGAAAAAAAAAATATATTTTTTTTTTAAATCGTAAAACTATTTTTTTTTTCTTATAGCAGGACAGTGTTTTTCCACATACCAATTTTCATTATTGTACAAGATATAGTAATGGACGAAAAAAATGTTGAATATTTCCAAACATTTTACAGCTGTAAACTGTACCTAATCCTTTAAAAAGTTTATAATACGAATTAAAGACGAATTAATTAATCAACTGTATATTTAAGAATATTGGGTAAATTGACCTATAAAAGTCTAATATAATATAGAACATATACAGTAAATAACCAATTATGAATAAAAGAAAGTTTATTGATTGAAAAGCTGAATAAGCTAAGGACTTTTTGAAGAATGAATGGACGTTCTCGTGAGTAGTGGATAAATAAATGGAAGTAAACAGAGGGCGTACGTTTAGCTAGGAAAATAATGACGGTTCTAAAATTGGAACTACGCGAGTTCCGAATCACATGATCGTTTTCCTGACTCCGATTTTAGCTGCCTTTCTGGTTAATTTATTTATTTTGATTTGAGGAAAACAGGTATTTATAGTGAACATAAAGTGTTTCGGTCTGAATGACATTTTCTTGAACACTCCCATCTGGAATTAGCACAACATTTTGGCAACGTGGGAATGCTGAAATGGATGAGAAATTAAGAGTAGGTTGACGAGTAAGGCCATACATCTAGTCTAATTTATCGTGGAAGTTTGCGGACCATGAATAACATACACCAGTGTCTCATGTTGCATATACATCTGCTTTCGGGTTGACGGTCTTCACAACGAACTGGATGTGTCTGTCACATCTCCCTTGTCACTGCTTGAAAACCGAAGACATCTCTACTCACACATGAGTGAATACTTCCTGTCAAACAGATATAGCGTGGGATTTTCAAATGTGATGTTGGGGTCGCTATCGTGTTACAACTCTGAGGGAATATAATTCAAGCAAAACAATTGCAAACATTTCGTTTCTTTCCCTTCTTTTTTTCTTTCTTTTTTTTAACAATTTCATTCTTTAATTTTGTTTTCAGTCCGTTCCTTACAATTGTCATTCTGATGTTTATTTTTCGCTATTTTCTCTTTCTTATTTTTTTATTTCTTTCTCTATTTTATTTGCTCTTATTTTCTTCGAATCCTCGTATTTGTTTCTGTCCTTCATTCTTTTTCTTACATTTCTTTCTTTTATCACTTCTCTTGTCCTTAGTTTCTTTCCTTCTCTTTTCTTATGTGGTCATTTCTTCTTTACTGGAGCTTTCATTCGTTAATTTATTCTTTTCTTTCATTCCTTCTTCCTTTATTTTTCCCCCTTTTGGTCTTTTTCTTCCTTTGCTCGGTTTCTTCTTTTACTTTTACTTTTTCTTCCGTTTTTCCTTCTTGCTTTTTTCTTCTTCCGTTCATTCCTATTTTCTTCCATCCCTTCCTCTTTACTACCGTTTTTCATCTTTCTTTCTATTTCTTAGTATTTTCTTCGATTCTTCCTTGTTCTCTTCCGTTCATTCTTCTTTTCTCCATCTTTCTTCAGTTACTTTTTATTTTATTTTAGTACATATCTTTCCTTCCGTTCATCAATCTTTTCTTCTGGTTCTTTTCATTCTTTTTTTGGCTTTCTTCCTTTTAATTTTTCCTTTCGTTTCCGTTCCTCTTTACTACCGTTTATGTAATATTTTCTTCTGCTTCCCTCTTTCCTCTTTTCTTCCACTTCTTTCTATTATATTCTATTCCGTTCTATTTTCTTGCACTCCTTCCTATTTTATTTCGTTCCTTTCCATTTTCTTCCACTTCTTTCCATTTTCTTCCTCTTGTTTCGTCCCTTCCTCTTCTTCCACTTCTTCGTCGTTTCTCTCGCTACTTTCTCCTTTCTTTCGTTCCTTGCTATTCTTTTACTTCTTCCACAGTTTTCTTCAGATTGTGAATACAACCTCACAAAATGTAAAGTAAAGAATTACTACATGCCTTTACTGATCACTTTATATTTTTTTAGATATACGAGTAAGTTTATTAATTTGACGAACTAGGAAAAAACGAGAAATTATAACTTTTTGAGTTCAGAATTTTTCTGAGACAATGAGGATATAAAAAATTTATAATGCAATTTTTTTATGATTATTTAGTACTTAAAGTAGCTGTAGGCGTACTGTATTTTTATTTTGACAAATGACAAATTCTTTATTGTGTGGAGTATTTAGCTCATTTGCGTAATAATAATAATAAAAAAATTTTCTCAAAAACTATTTAGACATAAACACGATGTTTTTATATTCGTATTATATGCATATCGTAATAATAGAGTAGACTGTGATAAAATTTGAATAAAACTTCTTGAAAACTGTGCAATAACTGTATAACATTATAAACGTGTTATGCTATTTTTTGTACGCCTGCATTATAAAACAATTATTACTAAAGAAAGAACATATTAAATTTGCAATGATAAGTAGTTTGGTATCATGGTCTATGACAAAAATTATATATTAAATATTGTTCCACGGCAGATCGTTTCGTAATATTTATTTTATTATACAATTTATATCGTTGTCATAGAAGTCATTACGTTTTAGTTGTTATGGTAATAATTTACGGCACTGCCTGGTACAATAATGTGACATATTATTAACGTATTGATATTATAACATTTAAACCTGGAGAGACAAAACGTTATGTTTTGGATCCAACCATCAGATTCGATACGCATCAGAATCAACCTGAGGAGGTTAATCTAGAGAAAAGGAGAATTTATGATCCCACTATCCCTTATTACAAAACATCATATAAACTCAGGGATATAGAAGTCATCGGATTAATGGTAGGCGCTAGAGGGACCATAACAAAACAATTTGTGTCATTCTGTCATAATTTTGGAGTCCCAACAACAACAATTAAGGAAATTTCTATTATAGCTTTGAAGGGTTCTCTGCAGATTTTACGGCGACACTTGTATTTCAATTCATATTACAGTTGAATTTTCTCAGTCCATTTTTTATCTGTATTTTTATAAATTTTCATTATGTGAAATATTATCTGTAGTAATGTCACGAGAGGTCTGAGATTTATCTGGGAAATCTCAGACCTCGAGTGGCATTTATTAGGACTATTTCGTGAATAAAATAAAAATGTAAATAATATATCCCTAAAATTCGACTACAAAATGTTAATAATTGCTTATTAACGAATACTTAACCTATTTAGACATTGTGAAGTTGAAATACTCGTAGATGAATATCGATTACTGCAATAAAGAAATTCGATGTTATTATTCAATAATGCCAATTGCGAAATACAGGTTTAACAATGTTAATTACATGTACTGCACTTTTCTCTTATTAGTATAACATAAATACATTTTCATTATCTGCTGAAATCATAATTTAATTTAACAGCTATATACCAATGCTTATGTATTCACAGCGGGACATGTTGCCACACAGTGAAGCCAGCTCTGTATAGATAGGCCTAATTAAAACACGAATTTTATTACGCCATACGGAAGGCAGTTTGATGAAAAGACCTTATTATTACTATGCAAAGTCATTGGGTTTGATATGCGATGATGTTACATAAATTTGAACATCTGACTTTCTATTAATTGTTTCATTTCATTCACAAAATACAAATTTTATAGGCTACTTATAGGTTATGTTGCCTATGACAGCAGGACCAATGTCAGCTGTGTCTTATTTCGACCGTTACAATCAGTGCTACACGAAAGCATTTTTTATAGCTCGACAAACGCATTCTCGCTGTAGTGTGTAACGGAACTAAAGCTGCATCTACACAGTTCAATATTCCAATCGCGTATGCGTGCAATCTGAGAAGAATATTGAAAGAATCAAGTTTAAAAGGTACGTTCAATTAAGATGCATGAAGATTTTGTGTCTACATGGTGTGCCGTTTTGAACGTCGTCTTCACCGCGTAAATATATTAATATTAAATATCAATCTTGCATTCATTGCTTCAAAGTTGAAAGAAAAGTTTAACCGTGTAGTTGCATCCTAACAGTCGCATACCAATGGGGGGGGGGTCAGTCACTGACCCCAGAGAATATCTTTAATGATTTCTCTTTTATCACTGGGAAATTTATGCTATGCTTTTCTGACATTTTTTGTTATGTTGTACACACTATACCAAAAAATTAACTTTTGGCGGCAGTCCATTGTTGAGTTATAGCGATTGTTGTCGGTACATGCGCATTGGATTTCTTATATCCATTTATGTTTCAGTAATAATTGCAGCCAGGAAGTTGTATTTATTTCATTGACAGTAAATATGGCTAGGAAGAAGTATATGACAGAGGCAGACATTGATGAGGTGATATTTGACAGTTCTTGTAGCGAAGTTGAAGGTGTTATTCAGGAGCCTAAAGGTCAAGATATTTCAAGAGAAAGAAGTGAATCGGAGGAAGAAGAAGAAGGTAGGCCTAATGTTTGCTTCACTCCTTTGTATAACAACACTATTTTTCTTTTTGTAAATAAACTACTGGTCAGAAAGTAATAAGTTTCTGGTTACGTACGTGATGTACGTAAATACTTATTGTATTAGAACTTCAGCCCGTATGAAGGCATCTACGTCCGGAAGCAAAAATCGACTAACCCCTTGGAAATATGACAGCTACATCTGGTAATATATTGAAAAATGAACCAGTACAAATGAGAGAAGGCGTCAGTCCGCTAACATAATCAGTACCTAGGGAGGACCTAAGCCGGGAGTGAAGCCTGTCACTCCAAGAGAAGCATTCTGTATATATTTCGATCATGATGCTCTATATATTATTTTGATCCACATGAACCAGAGACTGGAAATACTCAGGCAATCATGTGCTGATGCATTTATTCGAAATTCGAAAGATTTTGTCCAAGAGGAAATTTTAGGTGTTATTGGACATCTTCTAAACTGTGGGGTAAATCGACAAAATAAAGACAGTGTTCGTGAGCTATATAGTGAAGAAAATTTTCCACTGTATAGAGCTACACTTCCAGAACATAAATTTAGATTGTTACTGGAATGTCTGCGTTTTGATAATTCAGTTACACTTGAAGATCGGAAGAAGAGAGATAAATTTGCTTCTATCAGAGATATTTGGAATATGGTGGTGAGAAAGTTTCCTATGTTTTACAACCCTAACGAGTCTGTCACTGTTGACGAAGAACTAATAACATTTCATGGGCGCTGTCCATTTAGGTTATATATCCCAACCAAACCAGGTAAATATGAGATAGAAGTAAACGTGTTGTGTGATTCCAACACAAACTACTGCCTCGCAGCAGACCCTTATGCAGGATAGTTTGAATCTGTGCAAAGACATTATAACAGTGGTCCTGAAGTAGTGAAAAGGTTGGTTCATATGTCTAACTTGGAACAATCAGGACGAAACATCACAATGGACAGGAAATACATAAACATCTTCCTTGCAACGGAATTGTTGAAGGAGAAAGTAACTACAGTTGGCACCATGCGAAGTGACAGAAGAGATTTACCGACAGAGCTTCGCCCTGTTTCTTTGAAAAATGCCCAACCTGGAACAGTTAGATTCGCCTTCACTGAAGATACCACCTTGGTCAGCAAAGTCCCAAAGAAAGGAAAAGTTGTGACAGGCCTTTGCATGCAACATTGTGACATGAAGGTGACTGACGATAAGCCAGATATAATCCTATTCTACAATTCTACTAAAGCAAGAGTGGATGTTCTTGACAAGTGCATAAAAACATACTCTTGTTGTCGAGGAACGCGGCGACGGCTAATGGCCGTTCTATTCAGCCTCATTGACATTGCAGCATATAATGCATATATACTGTTTCGTGAAACTAATGATCAGTGGGCTAAACAGTACAAAAAAAAAAAAAAAAGAATTCTGGAAGGAAAAATTTTTTGAAAGAAATGAGTCGACAGCTTTGCATCATAAATATAAAGAAGCGTGCTGAAAATTTGGTTGGCCTATACACAAAGTATATAGATGCTGGAACCAAGGTGCAGTGAGCAGAGGAACTGTACGTTCAGAACCACACAGAAAAGTAACTCGTAATGCAGTGACAAATATTCCAAAAAAGGCGGTTGTTATTTATGCCCAAGAAGTAAGGACCGCAAATACATGAAGACCTGTACGTCATGTAATAAATACATATGTTCTGCTCATATGATGAAAGAAGAGTCCATTCCTATTAGAACCTGTCCGCACCAGTGGAGTAACGGTTAGCACGTCTGGCCGCGAAACCAGATGGCCCGGGTTCGATTCCCGGTCGAGGCAAGTTACCGGGTTGAGGTTTGTTCGGGGGTTTTCCCTCAACTCAAAATGAACAAATGCTGGATAACTTTCGGTGATGGGCCCCGGACAAATTTCACCGGCATTATCACCTTAATCTCATCCAGATGCTAAATAACCTAACATGTTGATAAAGCATCGTAAAATGACCTACTAAAATAAAATAAAAAATATTAGAACCTGTTCGAAGTGTGATTCTGATGATTGTTTTTGTTTGCATAAATCTTGAATACAGCAAGTAATATTGTATCCGAATACCTGTTTCTCTCAGAATGTTTATTTTTTTTTGTATCTGTTAAAAATTTTTTTTTTGTAAAGCAAAATATATTTAATAAAGTTGATATAAAGTTCCTTAAGCCATAAAGATTACAAAAATATATAGTTTATGTAGTTTAATTGCAGAAACAATATAAAATACGTGGGGTCTGTCATTGACCCCACCATTGGTATTAGTTGGTGTAATAATGGGCATTGGCATGCGACTGTTAATGTATTCATGATCATCAATTCACGGGGGAAACAGTTGGCGACAACGACTAAACAAAAGAACGACCATGCGATAAATTGATAGCGATAAATCTAGCTGCAAAAATTGTCGCAAAGTCTGGCTGTGATTGGTTGGAATTCAAAATTTCATTATACTTCATTGGTCGAAAATGGAATGACGTCATATAAACGAAATAGTCTACTGCAAATTTTAGTTTCTTGTAAACAAATTTCTTGTAAGACATTTTTAATGTCACTTTAATTGTTACTGTTTAACATTCTTTGTCTTCGGCAAACTCACCAAGTTGAGGAAGATTTATTTATTTATTTATTTATTTATTTATTTATTTATTTATTTATTTATTTATTTATTTATTTTTAAAAACTGTTTATAATGCTAATGTACAAATAACTCTTATGACATGAAACTCTTTGCATATAGACCTATATGCGTTTTATGTAGTAATAAAACTGGAATAAAAGCAAAATGTGAATGCGTGCTACATATGTCTATTGATGGCAGACTGATGCTACAAAAATTCGGAATTTCAAAATCCATTTATCATTTACATCTGTCAATGCATTTAGAAAGCGTAAACAGAACGTAAGTCGGATGAGAGATACGGTGTTATAACGGCGGATGACAGTTTGTGTCTCAGGTCATCAAACTCGTGTATAAAATAAGATAAAAAAACCCTTAGATTCAAGGAAAGATCGATCAGATGCATGACAGCCTAATGGAACGAGATAACTGATAAGCGGAGGAACAGAATAGACGACAGAGGGCGTCTAAATCTGACCGAAACTGACAGCCGTTGAATTATGTATAATTTATTCCTTCACTGACCTGCTTTTCAACTTCAGCTTTAGTCTGTGCAAGAAACTCAATATTCCAATAAGATATGTTGATTTATCTCTGATTGAGATTCTGGCTGAAACATTTATTATCAGGCAGCACATCTCACTTGGCGATATGTGTAGGAGGAAGAACAATATTGTTCGTATACATCTGAAGTCTGACTAGTGTAATATGTAAATAATTAGCGATGTATGCGATGGAGGGGGAAAGGAACTGGCCACACTCCCCATTAGTTGCCTCATGAAAGATGCTTTATTGGTGTAATTTATGATGTTCAAACCTGTCTTCGGACAGTTGACTAAATGAAAATATCGTCGGTTTCTGTAACAATATAAAATTAATGAACTTCAGAGTAATTCCAATTGTCTCACAAATATTGACCCTTTTTAACCCCAGAATTATATTATGATGTGCTTTTCCAATTCATTGTGGTCTAAAGCAAGGAGATGCACTATCACCTTTACTTTTTAACTTCGCTCTAGAATATGCCATTAGGAAAGTTGAGGATAACACAAAGGGTTTAGAATTGAACGGGTTACATCAGCTTCTTGTCTATGCGGGTGATGTGAATATGTTAGGAGAAATTCAGAAACGATTAGAGAAAACACGTAAATTTTACTTGAAGCAAGTAAAGCAATAGGTTTGGAAATAAAACCCCGCAATGACGAAGTATATGATTATGTCTCGTGACCAGAATATTCTACGAAATGAAAATATAAAAATTGGAGATTTATCTTTCGAGGAGGTGGAAAAATTCAGATATCTTGGAACAACAGTAACAAATATAAATGACACTCGGGAGGAAATTAAACGCAGAATAAATATGGGAAATGCGTGTTATTATTCGGTTGAGAAGTTTTTGTCATCTAGGTTGCTGTCAAAAAATCAGATTTTAGAATTTATAAAACAGTTATATTACCGGTTGCTCTGTATGGTTGTGAAACTTGAACTCTCACTTTGAGAGAGGAACAGAGATTAATGGTATTTGAGAATAAGATTCTTAGGAAAATATTTGGGGCTAAAAGGAATGAAGTTACAGGAGAATGGAGAAAGTTACACAATGCAGAACTGCATGCATTGTATTCTTCACCTGACATAATTGGGAACATTAAATTCATACGTTTGAGATGGGCAGAGCATGTAACACGTATGGGCAAATTCAGAAATGCATATAGTGTGTTAGTTGGGAGGCCGGAGGGAAAAAGAGCTTTGGGGAGGCCGAGACGTAGATGGGAGGATAATATTAAAATGGATCTGAGGGAGGTGGGATATGATGATGGATTAATCTTGCACAGGATAGGGACCGATGGCAGGCTTATGTGAGGGCGGCAATGAACCTGCGGATTCCTTAAAAGCCATTTGTAAGTATGTGAATTATATTAAGATGAGGAGAAAATAATGAAAATTTCGGCCGAATTTCAACTTTTTACACTACTACGAAATTACTACTTACATTGCTGCGACTAATAATAGCACTTCCATTACAATTACAACCTGTACTACTATTATTTCTATCACTACCATATAAGCATTAATAATAATCAATTATTCTCTGAATCATAGCTCTTGAATATCTTCGACTTACGTCTATTTTTGCCTTTATTCTTGATCTCAACGTGCAAACATTCTTGGAATTCCTGTTATATTGGAGTGTAAAGACGCCAGACCCCACCTAAACAACAGAGAATATAGGAGTAATTGATAAAATGTTCGCATCTTAAACGGGATTCGAGTCAAGCTATGGCCTCCCACACAAACGTAATACAGTAAAACTTGGTTATAACGACATCCAAGGGACCTTGAAAATTATGTTGTTATAAACGAGTATCGTAGTAACCGAGATTCATATTATCAGTCTAGTGAGGTGGAAAATGAAAAATAATAAACATAATTAGGTTTATTTTAGATTTATGTATTCACTTTAAAGCTTACCATGAACACAATAAAATACATGTACAATTATAAATACAGTATTCTGTATTAAAACAGTTTGTTCATTACTCACAAACTTATTTACTGAGGAGTGAAGTAATCAGTCATTTTACTCTGTTGTCTCCTACTTGCCCAATATACACTTTCTAAATTAAATTCTATGTTCATTATTTCAGTTGCAATTTCACTGCTCCTTCTCCTAGCTTCATACTCCCTCCTCTAGCTTCATAGAAATGTTCACAATTCTAATGGCTTCTAAAGTGTCACTCACTTCTTTTAAAGGCCATACTGCGTTAAAATGCGTGCACTTGGTGAAAACTTCCTGTCGAAACTGACCGCATGCAGGTACCGTTAATACCGCATGAATTCGGGCAGGTTACAATGGGATGGGGAATCTGCCTGCATTCCAGAGGTCTATGATAGAAGGTGACAGTAAAGGATTTGCCAGATTTCAACAAAATATTTCTTAAAATACTTTGGTTCTTAGAAAATTGTATTCTAAACTGAGGTTGAAAATGACGTTATATGCGAGGTAGACGCATATACGTTTTTGTCGTATTAAGCAAGGTAGGAAAGCATGTGTCTTATGAGGAATTAGTTGGGACCACAGAATATTTGACGTTATAGGCGAGGTGTCGCACAAAACGAGGTCGCTATAACCAAGTTCTACTGTAATTGTGTTTGTGTACACTAAAGTCGTGTGTTCCTGTATAGAGTTCCATAATATGGCGGGAAATAAATGAAATCCAAATCTCGTTATTTTTCCACACTGTTTCCGTTCATTCTAAACCGTCAAGGCAACACTAAATACTCGTATATAAGAAGTCTGAGGAAATATGTCTTCACATTCAGATATAGAAAACTCCTTTACTGTCTACTGTATCAATCCGTAGAATATTGGAAAGTGGATAAAAGAAAAAGACATTCAATAAATATTACAGTTGCCTTGTAAACGTTGGCTGTCGGAGGGCCCTAACCCCATTGAACTTCATAAGCCCCTACAGGGAGGACCATTTCTTTGAAGACACTCTACGTTTATTGAGAGGTGTCAGAATTGACTTAGCGCCTCCCATGATGGCTTAACCAAGTTAGCGGTGGAGTAGGCGGAGTGCTCTGCATAGCTCGAGTTCTGCTTGCAAAGTGGTGCTAGTTACAAAGTTGCTGTGATTTTGATGTTGGTGCTACACGGAATAATATACTCGCAGAAAAAAAAACAACTGATTTATTTCGAGAGAAGTACAAGATGGGACAAAGAAACGAGAAATTTTAATTTTTTTGCTCGTAGTACATGGACTATTTTAGTAGGCTTAGATTCATTGTCATTTTTTACTCTGATTGTTGCAAATTATTAAACATGTGGCATTGGACTGGTGAGCAACGAGGATTTGCTGTAAAATCTTATTATATAAATGGTCAATACGCAGAAGCTACTCGTAGGAAATTTCACCACCACTTTCAACTCCATCGTGATGATCTTGTGTTCTCTTCACAGCGATTAGAATCTGGGTTCGCAATTTGGAAGAAACAGGCTCAGCACGAAAGCCTCTTCCAAAGGAATTATTGGGTCATATTTCTCTGAGGATGCCAATGGTAGTGTGCGCAAATTGTTAAGCAGCTCGTTATGTGATAATTATTCAAAAAAATTTAAGTGGTCAATTGAGAAGAAGAATTTTGTCATATCAAGAGATCAACTTGGTTTCAGCAAGATGATACAATAGCACATCCTACAGCCATCTCTCGGAAATGCGAAATTTTTTTGGGAATCATGTCATATCGGGAAATGGAGACATTCCTTGGCCTGCACGATCCCCCGATATAAGTACATGTGATTTCTTTTTTTAAAAAGTGAGGTATATGCAACGAAACTGCGAAACATTGAGTAACTGAAGACAGCAATTCGTGACGAAATTTCAAACATGACATTCGAAATGTTGTGAAGTGTAATGAGAAACATCAAAGAATTATTACAAGAATGTATGCACATTTGTGGAGGGCATTTGAAGGATGTTACCATGGATGAATGTAATAGGATGCGAAACTGCGGTCAGCACCATCTGACGGAAGCGGATTCAAATTAAATGATCAGCCCCCGACGTCGTGGGTGGTGAACATTAGATCTACGTGTTGGGTAGATTACCCAGAGTACTCTATTTATCCGTTCGTTCGAGACGAACAGACGATGCTCGAGAAGACAAGATGGCAGTCAGAAACTTGCTAATGAGTGGATATAAAGTGATACTAAGTGTGTGTGTGTATAAGCAATGTATGTTAAACAGTGATGTTTATGGACGTTGTAAAAATAATGTTGTTGAATAGCCTATATTGTGAAGTAGTAGTAATATAATAAATTGAACTATCTAAGTAGTTTTTGCAGATTTTTCCATTGCACTGGACACAAAATACCCAAAGAATACAATCCCAATTATCTAACCTGTTTCTTTATTTTCTGTCTCTGTTTGGTTATATTTTAATTGGGTAGTGTAAAATTGATCGTCTCTTTTATCTTCCTGTTGACTCCGGTAACAATTCTCAGTGGAAGCTGGTGTGAGAAATAAAAATGTAAATGTTGTATTTTAAATTGGGTTGAGAATATCGATGAGAGTGGGTGGGAAGGAATATTTTCTGCATAGTTTAACATTTTAGTCACCAGGTGCGCTTTTAAATGCATGGAGTAATTAGTTTTTGTTTTCGCTACTTGGTGCGCTGCTAGATGAAATAAGTTCTCCTCCGTCCAACAGATGGCAGCAAGATCAGTTTGTACATTAGCGCCTCTAGCATGTGTTACGGAAAACTCAGTAAGTTTCGCATCCTATATATTATATTCATCCATGATATTACTTTCAAGAATAGTGATTACATGCAAATGGGATACCATATTGTATATTTTCGTATAAATAAGTTAATTTAATGCAATATCTAAAGTTCCATTTCACTATTTAAAAATCTCCTTTTTTTTTTTTTTTTTGGCTCACCGAGTATCATGTTTGATAAGAGCTTTCCTAAATATCTTCTTAGAGCAGCCTAAAATGTATGTAAAATCGAGAATTGAGCATTGGCATACACAGTTTCACCAAAGGAATTAATTAGGCCTATAATGTATAGAATTATTTCAGTTTTCTGTTGCAATTTTTGTCATAAATTTCTACTGCCTCCAACACAGAAAAATCACCAGAGAAATTCACGCAACATAGCGGTCGCAAGTTCTAAACTCCTTCTTTTAGGAATGTGAATGTCTGCAAAAATAATTACATTCAGAATAATAATAATAATAATAATAATAATAATAATAATAATAATAATAATAATAATAATAGTAATAATAATAATACATGGATCATTTAATGACTAGTGGGAACAATGTATGTAGCGCTATCAGCGGTAAATGATGCAAGCTAATAACAATGAGAAAGAAGAGCATCTGATGTGTGTTATCTGTAAGTTTGAAGAAAATAATCTCATTTATAAGACATTTGTAGTGAGTTCAATTTGTAGACTGTTCAATTCCCGATCGGAGCAAGTTACCTGGTTGAGGGTTTCCGGAGTTTTTCCTCAACCCAATGTGAGCAAATGCTGGGTGTCTTTCGGTGCTGGACCCCGGACTCATTTCACCGGCATTATCACCTTCATATTCAGACACTAAATAACCTAATTGTTGATAAAGCGTCGTAAAATAACCCACTAAAAAGTTTAGACAGACGGAGGACTACATTTCGTTGTTTACATCAAACTTCGTAATTGCATGGACACAAGATGTTTAAGCGCTTTTTTAATTGAATGGTAATATGTATAGCTCAACTGATGAATTGTTTATGATTATAAATTGAATTAATCTACTTGATATTAATTGCACAAATTTGTAATTAATGATAGTGTGCTACCTTGTATTGTATATATTTGTATAGTTTTGGCCGATGAATTGTATATGCTTTAAATTGAATAGTAATCTATATAGCTCTACTGATAAATTGTTTGTGTTTGTAATTTGAAGTAGTTTGCATGATATGTATTATCAATTTCTGTATATCACAACTGGTTGAATTGTTTATGCCTTAAATTTAATTAACTTGTTTTGTATTATACATATAGCTCAACTTATGAATGATCGTTTGCGTTTGTAAATTTAATAATCTGATTGGCTATGTATTGTATACTTTTAGTAGAGCCATCGATGTAGCTCAGTCGGCAGACTCGCTGGGCTGCTGATCCGGAGCTGCGTTCGGGCTTGGGTTGGATCCCCCTTTGGTCTTTGGTTTCTTCCGAGGTTTTCCCCAGCCGTGGGACTGAAGCCGGATGGTCTATGGCGAGTCTATGGCGAGTCCTTGGCATCAACCCCTTTGATTTGATTACCCCCCTTTGATTTGATTACCTGGTTGGGTTTTTCCGAGGTTTCCCCCACCAAAAGGCAAATGCCGGGTAATATTTTGGCGAATCCTCGGACCTCATCTCATCTCACTACATCTCGCCCCCCCCCCCAAAAAAAAAAAAATTGTAAAAAATTGCACAAAATTGTAAAAATTGTAGAAAATTACTAAATTGTAAAACTATAAAAATTTGTAAAAATTGTAATTGTAATATTGTAAAATGTTGACTTGTTCCACATCTTAAAGCTTCATTGCTCATGTAAGATCTATGGAATAAAATGAATGAATGAATGAATGAATGAATGAATGAATGAATGAATGAATGAATGAATGAATGAATGAATGAATGAATGAATGTGTTTTGTAAGGAAAAGGGAGAGTCTGGGACAGAGGATGGACATGTATCAATCATAGCGGAATTTGCATATTTTTTTGCCAATATCCTAAAGGAGTTTTAAAACGTGATTTTCGTACTGTTTACGCCTCACGAACATCACTTACTATTTACATTTGCAACGCCTTGTGGAATTCCTGTATTTGGTTTCCTTCGAAAGTTAAAAGTTCACCTCCTTAGTCAGATTTAAACCCGCGAGACTCGCATCAAATTATAAGCTTATATTACAGAAAGTCCAATTAAAATCTTGAAAGGATATCAGTGGGTGGCCAACATATAAGGATACGAAGATACACATGACATGAAGGGGACTGAAGCTACGTTGACAGCACTGTGATAGAGTTTTTGGGTCATTGAGCGAGTGTATAGGTACCTGCCGGGAATATGCACCTGAGCCATAGTATAATGCTGTGGGAGTGGGACGGAGAAATCCCCGCGGCTACGTACAAGAATGGAATGGCTCACAAATCGATTTTTATTATTATAATGTCAGTCACCGCAGTAGCTCTGTTACCACCGACCCGTGCTACTGAGGTTGACACCCTGCACCGAATACCATTATCTCTCCTTCCATATTCAATTGCAGCCAGTCATAAAAAGAGCGCTGGAGAGCTCGACAGATACTGTATGGACTCCAGCCCTCCCATGATCGTCCATTGAAATAGCATTAATTGGGAATTGACATTATTACATAATACTGAGCCTTCTAGGAGAGGCTCTGTTCCTTTCATTTCTGGAAGCTGAAAAAGCTGCTCACGTGTGGCGGTGTGCCCTTAATGGATTTCCCTAATGTAACGCATTAAACATTCACATATAGATATTTGGTTCGCTAGTTCTGTAAAAACTGAGCTGAAATTTTACCTGTATTGGCTATGGAAAGCATTTTTTGAAGTAAAAATTGGTTATCAAAATGTATATGCCTATAGTATTTGTGAACCTGGAAAAGGCTTTTGACTGAGTGAATTGGAATAAACTTATGGAGATTCTGAATAAAATCGGTGTGGAATAAAATAGAGGATGATATTGAGCATTGTTTATATGAAATAGCCCTACGTAAAGTCAAGATAGGAGAACAAATATCAGAGAATAGAGAGACAGGTATGACAAGAATCTCTTTATTACCTATCCTGTTCAACATCTACTTGGACGATTTAGTGAAGAACTGTTTTCAGAACTTAAGAGGGATGATAGTAGGTGGAAAAAAAATTATGTGCATAAAAGTTCTGCTAGTGATATCGCGTTGTTAGCAGAGGAGATGATGCAGATTAATATATTTCAGTATTTATGATTTGAGGCTTTCTCGGCGTTGGTTCGCTAATATGTTTTCGCGGGATATCAGCCGAGTTAAGATTTTGGAATGCTCCAAGCTTTCGACTGCTATCTCTGCAGCCATCTTCAGTCGAAAGCTTGGAGCATTCCAAAATCTTAACTCGGCTGATATCCCGCGAAAACATATTAGCGTATTTCAGTATTATTTGTATTTTCCTGGTAATAATGAACAGTTTGACTCGTAGACATTTTATTTTTGCAGCATTAACTTCCCATGATTGTACGAGAAGATTCGAAGAGAATGGCACTTACGTAGACTTTCGGCTCCTCCCTACTACCATTAATGCACAACACAATGTCAATACGGCGGTTGCTGTCGTCTGCGATACAACGAACTTTTCTGTTGGTTTTCGAGTTCGTCATTTTTTTCCGGTTATTATATGCTGATTTAAGTTGTGTTAACTCTCGCTAGTGGTTTTATATTTTATTTTATCCGTCTTAGTATTTATTTTATTATTGTAAATATTTTTGTTTTATCACTATTATTATTATTATTATTATTATTATTATTATTATTATTATTATTATTATTATTATTATTAATGAATTATTTTGTATTACAATCTTTGTATCATTTCTGTCACGATTATTTTATTATTATTATTATTATTATTATTATTATTATTATTATTATTATTATTGTTGTTGTTGTTACTATTATTTCTATCTTCAGCATTATTATTTGATCCCTGTAAAATTTTTGTAGACTACTGGACTGTACCCGAGCACGAGCATATGCTCATTTCGGGTATCTATTCACATGTATTCATTTCAAATGTAAATTGTAAATGAATTTGAATTTGAATTTAAATTAATAGTAGATTAACTTATGCTAATGGAGCTAAATGACAGTTGTGAGCATTACGGGATGAGATAAATACAAACAAGACGAAGATCATGGTTATCGGAAGAAATATAAAGAATGTAACCGGGCAAATTCTAAATGAGGCAGTAGAACAAGTGGACAGCTTCAAATACTTGGGGTATATACTATTAGTAGTAGATTGAGTTGCCGCCAGGAAGTCAAAATGAGGATAGCAATGGTAAATGAAGTTTTTTTAAGTTTTAAAGAAGGAGTATCTTCTGCTGACCTCTGGAAAAAGAACTAAGGAAGATACTAATGAAGTGCTTTGTGTGGAGTGTGGTATTATATGGTTATAAACATGGAAATTACGACGAAGTGAAGAGAAGCGACTAGAAGCATTAATGTGGATATGGAAAAGAATGGAGCTTGTGAAATGGACAGACAGAATAAGAAATGAAGCTCTGATAGAGTGGATGAAGAAAGAATAATGCTGAAACTAATCAAAGAGAGAAAGAGAAATTAACTAGGTCTCTGGTCAAGAAGAAACTGCCTACTGAAGGATGTACTGGAAGAAATGGTGAACAGGAGAAAAGTTCGGGACAGAAGAAGATATCAGATGATAGACAACATTAAGATGTATGGATCATTATGCGGGGATTAAGAGGAAGGCGGAAATTAGGAAAGATTGGAATTCTGGGTTTACAATGAAGGACCTGCGCTTGGGTAGAAAACTATGGATGAATTGGTTATGGATTGGTCTTAAAATTATACTGAGTAAGCACTGAGTATGCGCAGTATGTTATAACTGGAACTTGGAAAATTTTATTTCTAGGTCTGTACAATGTGTTTTTAATAAAAACGGGCGTTTTTGTTTGTTGAACTAAATTTTTTCCTCATAATGTTGTCAAAACTTATTCACCGTCATTTGTTTAACAAAATTACGTCATTTCCTGAAACGTGGATTGGTGGAGTGGAACGCAACGTGGAGTTGTTGTTAAGACATTTTGTAAAATGGTGATTGTGCGACGGCTGATATAAAATTAATATCGGCATCATATTCATCCTGGAAGGCATGATTCCGTCTCATTTGAATATTCAGTTAAGCAAAGGTTACAGAATTTTTAAGATGGAAATCATGCTGGATGTTTTAAACAGTACAGTATGAATGCACTGAGAAGAGATTCTAGCTCTTACGAAGTTTTGTATAAGCCTACCGAGCAACGCCCCCTCGTTTTAAGATTTTAGAGAGAGTGAAAGGAAAGGCAGACGAAAGGATGTATGTATGTATATATTTATTTACACTGCAAGTGGGCAAGCACCCGGTGGCAGTGGTATACACAATATAAACAATACACAATAAAATTATAAACAATACACAATAAAATTTACAATACACAATACAATTATACAATACATAATACAATTTTATACACAATACAATAAGAATACACAATACAATTTAACACAATATTTACAATTAATAACAAAACATAAATAAAATACCTAATTTTACAATACAACTTACATATGTATAGGCCTTATATAAGTTTCAATAGTCTTTCACTTTACTCTCATCTCACTCACTGTAGTGGCACTATGACGTATTTCACTGACACTTTAGGACACATTTCACTGATACTCTATAACACATTTCACTGACACTGATGACTGAAAGAGAAGTTGCTGAAAGTTTCTTCAAGGCACGTTTTGACTTTGTAAGGAATTCCCTTCATTTTTCTTTCTGTAGACAATGTAAAGCCACCAACTAAAACACACTTTCGGTTTTGTAACAATACGCACTTTCATTAAGGCACTAGGAACGTCAAATTTGTTTCATCAGTTTTGTCATTTTTCTCATTTTCACTTAGGCCTGTTTGGAATCCACCTATTCAAATAGAAAGAGAACTCTTGAAAATTTTCATAGATGTAGGAAATTTCACATGTCATATTTCTGATGTGCAATACCATTGGTAGATGAAACACAACGAAATGTGATCGTTTTCCGAACGCGTGATTGTGCTGATGTTCGTGACGGGGTTTTTGCATCAAGTCGAGGCATAATAACGCCTGCGGCTGGATTCTATAGCCTAGAATGCAATTGGCCTTTGATGTTGTAGCTGATACATGGCCGCATTATCTGTAACAAGGGTGTGGAATAGAATGTACTTCTGCCGCGGTATCTTAATTGGATTGAATCAGCACTTAAAATGTTGTTTCCGCTAGATTGTCCTGAAAGTAAATGCACAATGTGGCAAACTGTACAAAATCAGCGCTTTATGGATCGGATAATAGGACTGGGAATTCCAGAACATAATTGTAAAGAGAAGTCAATCTCTCGGAACTTCAATAAAGAATTCTTTCAAATGAAAATTGTTACAATACCAGGATCTAGTAATGTGGTTACAACGTAAATTATTGTGTTAATATTTACATTCGAAGTTTATCTTTCAAACATCCGTTACAATTTTCCGTTTGTGAATGAGGTGAAACCTTTATTCTCGTTATGCGATTTTAAGGGACAAGGTACTCGAATCGTCAAAAAATTGAATTTTTTGTTTTTAACGGAAATAAATTCCCTGAATCTTCCTGATCAAGAATATATGTAGTTTTATAATGTTGTGATGTGTCTAACCTAATAAAAAACAGTCTTAATTGAAGCGGGTGTCTCATTAAGTCAGTAGTGCCACGCCCCTTCACTGAAATGTGAACGTGAAAACGTTGTGCAGGATGTAAATATCAGTAGTGATAGTGTTGTAAATTAACAGTAATAATGTAGGCCTAAATAGTAGTGGTAATATTATAATTAGTAAGTAAGTCAGAAATTGATCTTAATTTTTAAACGCGGCTTTCTTAAAACAACATTTTTATGTATATATGCACCTATATGTCAGAAACTATTAGTGTTACAGAGCTGAAATTTTGCACGCTCATTGTATATCATATAATGACTTAATGGTAGCACTCTTACAAAGATACAATATGTATTACAAGATTTAGATATATTTTTGTGTTGAAAAATTTCAAGTTTTTCTCGGTAGAATTTTTATAAAAGTATATATATATATATATATATATATATATATATATATATATATTTTAATTGATGAAATCGAGCTAAATCTATAATTTTGCTAGTGAACGTATATAAGTGTATTGCAAATAGCCTATGTATGAAAAATTTTAGCCATGTACATTAACCAGTTTTCAAGAGAAAGGTGCATAAATTTAACAATTTTTATTTTCTTTTCTTTTCTTCTTTCATTTGAATACAATTTTTTTAAAAGTCAATTATAGCAGTTAATATAATAAAGTAGCCACCAATATAATCCTAAAAGAATGTAGAGTAACACGTAAAAATTTGAAACTAACACCTTTTATAATTTCGGAGAAATAAACACTTAAAATCAGCATTGCGCACTATGAAAACACCTAGACTACCTTGTTCCCTTAAGTGTTTTGTAATTATTCAGTTCCTTCATCGTATTACTAATGATATTACAGTTTATATTGCAAGTGAAATCCACTTATTGTGCATTAGTAGATTATCGGCAGGTAAAAGAACCTAATAGAAACCTCCAGGAAAATTTTTCTGATGATTTCTTACCCAAGTCAAATTTTGAATTAACTCTTTTGTTTTTCTTTATTTAGAAAGAAAAGTTGTCTGGCTGGGTGGCTACCCTCTTCAAGGCTCGCTTCTCTTAGGTGGCACGGTCCAAAAGCTCGTTGATTCGAATTCCACCGTGGGTATGGATTGATATCCCTTGTTAATATTGTGTCCTGTATTTGCCTCTGTGGAGGTCTCTACGTTTTGCTGACGCCAAAATAGGAGAGACACAAATATATCGATGTCTGGGGCCTGTTTCTCAAAAATACTAGTTTAGTAGTTCACCAGTTACTAGTTACCAGAGTATATTTCACCAGCTCTAGTAGATTCTGTTTCTCAAACTATTTTACCAGTCTAGTAACTTGTGACAATTTTTCACTAGTCACATGATCTCTTTCACTAGTCAGCTCATTGAGTTCGTTTGTTTATAGCCATTGGTAGGTATTGTTATTTGAGGTTAGAAGGCTAAGTTGTTTGTGTTTCGGTTCTTACTTCTCTCTTCTCTTGAAATTCCAACAATTGAAAGCAAATTAACTATACTCAATATGATTAATGAATCAAAGGATATATCATTCGGTGTTTTTCAAGCATATGTAATAACAAAAAATTATAAAGTACACGAATGGACAAAAAAATTTGTAATATGTGAGGCTATGGAACTGATACCTCAAAACAAAGATTATGCATACGTTAGGGACACTTACTGGCCCAACATTAAGAAAGCAAGTTCACAGTATCATAATATGAACACATTATGTAGTTAGTGGGTCTACTGGCGCCTTGAATGCCACTTATGACTTGAAAAATTAGCTATTTTTTTTCAGTTTTACGTTTGATCTATTCGTAAATTAGTGTCGTTTTGTATTTAATTTGTAGGCTAAAGTTGACAATGTCAGAAGAACTGCCAGTGGAAGAGAAAAGCCAGCAAAAATTACTGCAATTGATGAATTGGTATCAGATTATTAGGAAAATAAATCTACATGTGTTGCTAGTCTAGGGCAGAAAATCCAGATGGCATTGTAAAATAATCAACATCCCGATTTGTAGAGCAACTTGTATTTGAAGCTTTGCTCATAATGCATGACTTCTATTTGTTTGTCTTGTTATGGCAGGTCCCACTGTATTTAACAACTCTCCAAGCTTTTCAGCACTTTATTTAAACCGTTCATTATATTTAAACAATGCTCCCGTAAAGGAATAATAATTGTTCCTTCTCGATATAGTTTTAGCTCTTCTCACAACAACTACTTCACTACTTCAATCGGAATCACTAAACCACATATATTAAAAAAATAACTACGATATTTTGTTTTGATTATCTGAGAAAGGTTGTCACTGGTAATTAATAAGTAATATAGAAATCACCAGTCTTTAGTCTTGTAGGAATATTCCTGTTGAATACTAGTATAATCAACTAGATTAGCATTTTGAGAAACAGAATCTCTTAGGAACTGGTGAAATCGACCAATATTACTAGTCTGTGAACTGGTAACTACTACTTTACCCTTGTAGTTTCTAGAAACACAGACTTGTAAAACAAACTATTATTACTACTGTACAGACTAGTATTACTAGTCCATGAGTTTTGAGAAACAGGCTCCTGGAGTATGTGTGTCCATAGAATTTTCGTCTCTCCTGCAGCCATTGGTATGTAGAATCAGTAACAGGGGAGGCTAAACGACCAATAAAAAGTAAAGAAAATTGATAGCTAAAGTAATTTCAATTTTTCTCTTTAAAATGAGAGTAATTATTAAAGATAAATGAAATTGCAACATTATACAAGATGGAGAAAAATTCACTGTCAATTTCAAAAACGATATTGAGGACTTAAAAGCAGCCATCAAAAATAGCTTTGAAGAAATTGGTTTGAATTAGATACTGTGCGGAAAAGTATATTTAAGTGTCGAAGATCGGCTTAATCTATATATTAACAGAAAGAAAAGAGTAATTAGAAAATTAATAGAAAACGATTTGAAGAACAAAGGAAAACAATATGCAGTGACTTTTGGCCTACTCTATGTTTCTTAATATTGGATGAAAACATGACCTTTTCAGATTCTAAGTATTAATTTAAGCTAGTTGCTTTAGCTGCTACATAGAAACTATATTTTTAAATTTATTGTGTTATTTATCAACACGGCATCAGCTGCGTGGTTGACCAGCTGCGATGGAGTTGGTGGTAGGTAAATAATATTCGGCGAAATGAGTCAGGTGATTCGTTTTAGAGTTTCTGGAAAACGCGGAAAAAATCAATCAGTTAATAAAGCTCAAGTAGGATTCGACACGCTTCCAAGCGTGGCCTCTGATACGAGTTTGGTTCGCTACGATCTAAGCTACTTCAATGACTTCCTTCGACAAAGTCCACCCCAAGGACCACTCAACTCAACATCGGGAATCAAACTTGAGTTCCAGGATTGAAGTGCTCGAACTCTAGTACTGAGCCATCTGGGTTGAGCACTGATCAGTATATATACTGAACTGCTCAGAAATATTTGCTTCTTTAACATGTTGTTAACGGATCTGTATAAACTATAAGATTATATAGTGTCGGTATGCGTATTCGCGATGAGATTACCTGACATTAGCATTACGGTTGAGTGAAATGAAAGAAACCCAACCAGGTAATCGGGCGTACTGGAATTGGTTCACAAATCTGTGAATCGGTTCCCGGTCGTTCCAAAGCTATACCCGAGTTGGTTCCAGGTTGATTTCATTTGTGAACTGCAATTGGTTCCCGCTCTAGACCAAGCCAGAAAAAATTTCCCTTCCCATTTTGTACAAGCTTATGACTGCCAACTACTGTCTACGGTAGTAGGTAGATTAAAAATATTTTGTGCTTGGCGGACATGCTGCGTCGAATAACTTCACAGTTTCATTTCTCTGCTTGTAAACATGTATAACAAACGTGTCCTGTACTTCCACTGTCACTACTCTGCTAATCACTAAAACTTATGATCGGCATTTATATTTTAACGTAGTTAGAGCCACGTGTCATGATCGATTATTATAGGTGGCTTATATGCAATAAGAAGTACCTCATCCCAGTTGTTGATATTTGAACACTGCCACTACTGTGCTACATGATCGATTAATATCCTCATCCCACACAGCCTTCGGACCTACTCGCGTTGTTGTTAATTATAATTGATGGGCAACATGTTAAATCCAACCTTTTTTCACGGAGATACTCATTTGAGCATGGCGGACCTACTCACGTTGTTGATATTTTTTTTGGGAACCAATTGAAGAACAAGAGAGATTCGAACCCACGACCGAGTGCAGCTTCGAACCAGTAGGCCTGTGACAAACTGTTCTATTTGTCAAAAATAGTTATTTACGATACAAGTCTTAAAAATTACATTTTATTTTGTTAGTAGGGATGTTTAGCAAAACGAGGCCGCAGATCGAGTGAAGCAACCATGCGAACAAAATAAAATGATTTTTAGCATGTATATCGTGCAGTACCTTTTTTTTTAGATAGCCGTCCGTCCGTAAGCCTACTGCTATAGAAACAATTCCCCGACTTTTCCACTCCCCTCAAATTTTATAATCACTCTTAATCCTCAATTATTTCATAAAGTTATAAATAAAATACTTGTTGAAGCAATTTATTTAATTTGTGTACGTTTCTTAACCAAAGCTGCAATTTTTAAAAGTAGGCCTGGCGTTGTTCTAGCCGATTTATTGATCGGTTGCGCGATTACTGCCGTGTAATGTCTGATGGGAAACAGTTGACAGTCAAAGCAAACAATGAAAGTCAGTGATAAACTTTCGCACTAGTAGGCCTATTAAAAGTACTTTTTTTGCACGGTACCGTATAAATAGTCAAATTTTAACAAGTTTGCATAGCGTTAAAACATCTTCTTCTTCTGCTTCTTCGCTTTCTTTTTCTTCTTCTTCGTCTTCTTTTTCTTCTTCTTCTTCCATGGCGCTACATCTCATAGCTGAGACCCGGCCTCCTCAAGAATCTTTCTCCACCCTTGTCTGTCCATCGATACGGTCCACCAGTTTCGAATTCCCACACTTTTAGCATCTCCATTCACTCCATCAATCCATCTTCCTTTTGGTCATCCCACTTTTTTTACATCCTTCTGGTTTTAATACTCATTTTCTTTTTTGAATGGCATCATCAAGCATTCTTTGTACATTCTTAATCGACGAAAATTCATAAATTGGACAATACCAGGTTCTTTAAACAATCTCCGTAACTCATCATTATGTCGTAATCTCGAAAGGTTTCCATCCCTTATTGGTCCAAATATCTTCCTCAAAACCTTCCTCTCAAATACCAGTAATTGACATTCCAAATCCTTGGTCAAGGTCCATGTCTCCGATCCATAGGTTACGACTGGTCTAATTAGGATTCTATAGAGATGACATTCAGTTGCTCTACTTATTTCTTTATTTTTCATGTGTTTACTAAGTCCATAATAACATCTATTGCCTGCTAGAATTCTTTGATGTACCTCAGGTACATCTGGTGTAACTATGGAGGCCAAATATTTAAACATATGCACTCTTTCGAAAATGTACTCACCAATATTTATATTAGTCATATCCGATTTTAAATCAACTTCTAGGAATAGCTGTCTAAAATACACATTACAGAACTGACTTACAAGATCGGTAACTTCTATGTAGGAAAACTTTGATTTGATGGAGGAATTTATGTTACTGTGGCAGAAGCCTGTCCCAACACCATCCATGTCTTAACATAAATTTAAGCCGGTATCGTCGAGATTTGAATCCGGATCCGTGCAGTGGACAACAGTTTAGCCACAGTGCACACACACACACACACACACACACACACATATATATATATATATATATATATATATATATATACACAACTACAATATGAAATTTGCTTTCAAAGTAATTTGCAAACAAATGGTATTTTTCACTACGGGAAAATGGCAGGTGTTAAAGAAATCCAGTGCACATAAAACACGGATTATAAATATGATAATTATGTATCAGAAAACATCAGGACAAAAGAGTGAAAATGTTGATATCTGAATTATCACAAACCAATGATCTGATAGAATATTGATGCGTCTATCAGACTCGCCTGAGAGGAAATAGGGCTGTAGCGATCAATAATGCATGAGTGCGTGCTGAGCAAATTCAAGAGGGCTGTTGAATATTTTACACAACGAACGCTACCAAGTTTGAGATGTCTATAGTTTCGAGACTGAATAAATTCTTTCACTTAATCTTCGTATTGAAACTCGAAGAATAGACAATTTGTTTCGTACATACTGTAACTTGCTAAACAATAGTTTCCACGCACTGTACAGAATTTCTAAACTATCTACAGGCTTAAAAAACGAACACATTATTTTCGCTGAACAGAATTATTGAGATACTAGCTTTCTGTATTTTTATTGTTTAAAGTTCTTCACAAACGTTCACAGTACCTACTCATTATTGCAAATATCTAATTTCAATCAAATTGAAAATGCAAGATTTTGAAAATATATGTGCATAGGCCTAGTTAACATAGTTTCAATTTTGCAATTTTATCCATTTCGGTAAATGTATAGTAATAATAGTAATAATAATAATAATAATAACAATAATAATAATACAAAAAACAAATATATAGTCTAACGGTTGCACTAGAACTTAAAAGGGTTTCCACGGTAAAAAAAAAAGTTTGAGAAACACTAGTCTAACTTATAGATCTATAGTCGCGACGCTGTTATTCCCGGCGTGACTCCTCCTCTTTGCTTACGTCTTAGGAAGTGAAGGCTCTATAAAGTCTAGGTAGGTAATATCGTTCACCATTTTTGTTCTTTCGTTGCCGAGCTACCAGACGAGGAATCTATTTGCCGCACCGTTAAACATTATCATGTCGTAGCTCCTATGATTATAAATCAAACTCACTGTAATTGAGCGGCAAATAATGTCCTCGTGTGCTTTCTGCGAACGCCAACGAAAGAGCCAAAATGGCGGGCGATTACATTAAGTATTTATCCAGTCTTAGGAAATGCATAACGTCTTCATCAGCGAATCACAAAACTCACACATTTAAATGTAGCCGACCTGCAACGTGATTGGCTGCCGGAAATTAGAGCGACGGGACTATAGTTAACGCTTCTTTAATAAGTTGTACTGGCCGCGAAACCAGGTGGCCCGGATTCGATTCCCGATCTAGGCAGGTTATCTGGTTGAGGTTTTTTCCGGGGTTTTCCCTGAACCCAATATGAGTAAATCCTGGGTAACTTTCGGTGCTGGACCCCGGTCTCATTTTACCGGCATTATCACCATCTCATTCAGACGCTAAATAACCTAAGCTGTTGATAAAGCGTCGTAAAATAATCTACTAAAATAAAAATAAAATAAAATAAGCTGTAAATGAGTATATATCAGCCTCCAAAAATAAGACGTAAAGCTGGGATCCCTTGCATTTCAAAGTTAATAAGTAATCAAATTGGCATTCGACCATATCCACTTTATGAATTGCACTATATCTCCATCATATATGCATACGGAAGTGTAGCTATATTTAAGAAAAGAGTTGAGTTTATTTATTCACTTATTACATTTGTATAAAAGGTTAAGCCCATGCAGACAGTTCAGGCATCTAATAGCGAAATTGAAAACTACATGCTCGAAGACAGTCGATTTTTCAGATCTAATCTGAGAGATACGTATGACAATAGTGATTTGTTATTTCGGTTTAGTCTAAGGATCAATGTTCGTTTATGAATATTTTGCATTTTGTTCGACATTTGTGGTGGTGCTATCTCTGATAGATTTTGTGTAGGTGACCATAGCTGGCAATACTACTGTGTCGCTCTAAATGAAGAAGTAAATTACTAATGGGATGATAAGTAATCATACGTTAAATGTCACTTAAGCAATACTTTGTAATTCAGTGGTTTACTAACTTGCGTTACTCGACACAAGAAAAACTTAATATTTTCATGCGAAGAATAATATAAAATTAATATCATAAATGTGTGGATCATAGTTTATTAATCAATTACTAAACTAAACATCGAAAAGAAAAAGTCTTACTGATGAGCCTTTCGTTGCAACATTTCTCCCAGCCACCGTCGTAGCTCAGGCGGTAGGGTGTTCGCCTGCTGATTCGGAGCTGCGTTAGGGCATGGGTTCGATTCTCGTTTGTTGGGTTATTTCTGAGGTTTTCTCAATCTGTAAAGGCTAATATCAGATAGTTCATGGCGAATCCTCATTCCGCCGAGTACTAGCAATTCGTCGTTGTTCCTGCTATGTTCCTATGTACAAAATATAAAATCTTTCAGGAGGAAGGAAAAACACATTTATTCATCCTATGGCCGCCGTACATAGGAGACTGTGAATTCTTACATTTTCGATACAAAGAAATATAATTACATATAGGAGATTTTATTATTTGCTGTATCACTATTTAAGTTATTTAATAGAGTAAAAATCTGAAAATCGTTATATAAGTTACATAGAAGTTATTGCAGGAACAACGACGAATTGCATTGTCACTAATTAATCTAGCAGTTGATAAGGCGTCGTTATATAACTGAAAACATTTTTTTTTCCGTTTAGCATCTAGTACGATCCGTCACCTTTAAAAAGACTTCAGAATACTTGGCAGGCAAGAATGCATGCACAGATAGGGAAGGAAATGATTTTCTCTTCCGACGTATAGTATATTAGTTCAATATTGATATAGAACAGATTATAATGAGAAATTTCTAGGACGTCCTCTGAAACGACTAAACACGGTACGCTCAACCGTTGTGCTGTGCGGTAGTGGGGGGTACTGGGAGAGGAAGGAGGAACTGAGTCTACGGACTTATTGCAAATTAATTGTCTTACACAGAATCAAGAGAGAGCTCTCTCCGTGAAGTTCCTTGCCAGTGCATCTTGAATCCTACCAGACAAAACGAGTTTCACTTTCTTGCAATTTTGTTTAGTTTAGCCATTGTGAAATAATTCCGAATACTGAGTAATTACATATAGGGTAAAGGATGGTAATATCGTGATATGAATAATATTGTGATAGTTCTTTTTGAGAATCTATTACAATTTTACTGACCGAGAGGAAGATCAGTTTTTTGCGTCAACGTATTAAGGGAATGTTCGTGGACAAGTTGCTGCACAAAACCGGCCCTTCTCTCTCTCTCTCTCAGTAAAATTGTAATAAATTCTCAAAAAGAACTATCACAATATTACTTATATCACAGTCTTGTATGTATGTATGTATGTATGTATGTATGTATGTATGTATGTATGTATGTATGTATGTATGTATGTATGTATGTATGTATGTATGTATGTAGGCCTATGTATGTATGTATGTATGTATGTATGTATGTATGTATGTATGTATGTATGTATGTATGTATGTATGTATGTATGTATTTATTTATTTATTAACACTACAATTGGGTATACACCCGGTGACAGTGATATATAATATACAATAATGCCAATACAATTATACAATAATTACAGCAATAAAATAAAAATATAAATATAAAATAAAATAAGCCTAAATTTATTTCTAATTATAAATAAGTAGATGCAATAAATCTAGGACTATAAATTAAAACTATTCTATAATAACGCTTACAATAAGCAAAAGTAAACCTAACTTTTAAGTACTTTTATTTCACTCAACTATTACCAATTTAAATAATTAATTACATATCACCTTAATTTAATTACATATCAACTAAATTACATATCATCTTAATTAATTACATATCAACTTAGTTAATTACATGACACAACTTAGATAATTACACTGCACCTACAATTACATTTTCAGTCTAATCTTCTCAACCTTTGCTTAAATGTATTGATTTTGAGAGGACCATCCTGAAAGACTGCCGCAGGTAAGCTGTTCCAGTCTACTATTGTGTAGTTAACAAAGGAATATTTTGCTACGTCCGTTTTTTGTTTTCTACATTTAGGCTTCCTAATATGATCTGCCCTTCCTAAGTATGATGGTGTTGCTAATCTAGCATTGATGTCGGTTCATGCTTTGTGTCCCATTTGTGCCTTAAACAATGCGGTGAGTCTGGTTTTTTGTCGCCTTGATTTGAGAGGTTCCCACCCTAAGTCTTTTACTATCTCTTCACCATGTCCCTTTCCCATTTTGACATATTTTGCTGCCTTGCGTTGGACTTTTTCTATTGAATCGATTTGGTTTTGTCTGTACGGATCCCACCCTACTGCTCCATATTCCATAATTGGAAGAACAACGGTTTTGTGCGCTATTTACCAACTTTTACCCTATACGTATCATTAAGAGAATGATTACGACTAAAGAACCAGCTTTTTATTATTATTATTATTATTATTATTATTATTATTATTATTATTATTATTATTATTATTATTATTATCACATCCGAAACACTAATCTCATTATCTCAATGAGTTATCACTCGTGTGCACATTATCTATCCCACTGTATGACCGCTGTTAAGGCCCATTCACAATGAAAATTAAACATAACCGTAACATAAACACAGAAGTTTGCGCCCAGGCTACCAAATGGGATCATTCACAATGATTCACATAAGCATTGACATAAACATTACCGTAAGACGTTAACATGAAAGTTTGCAAACTCTAAACTTTCATTCTTATGCTTACGTGATTTGTAAACAGAACACAATCGTGGAGCGCTGAAGTATACGACAGAATATAAGGAAATGGCGTCGTTGTTATGTTTCCATGGTTACCAAGTATGTTTGCGGTTATGTTTATGTTCCTATCGTGAATGATGGTATGATTTCTTGATTTTACCGTAACGTTTATATTCTTAAGTTAACGCTTACGTTATGTTTAATTTTCATTGTGAATGAGTCTTTACTCTCTTTTAATGTCGTGGACATGCCGTAACTTCATCATTTAATACAACACAAAATAAAGTAGACAGAAAGAATGCACACGCTCATTGTCTACGGAAGAGGGATGAAACTCTCACTTTTCCGTCGGAACTAAATTGTGGTCGTCTAGGTTTATAGCTACAAATGTTGTGTCTTTAGTTGAGGGCAATAATCATAAAATAGCAGTATGTTTTATTAAATACCGTGTATATATTTAATTTTCGTTATATTACACCACTTTAATTCACGAAAAGTTCAGTGATACAGAAATAAATTACTCCTGAAAACGCCACCAGGATTCTTTACCTCCGTAAGTTTAACGCCATTGAGTTTCATATAAAGACAGCAAGGTGATGGAAAGCCAATTGTGTTTCAATTTCTGATTCTGTTTTCGTGACCCGTGCGCGACAGCACTCTACAGCACTGCATGTCACGGAAGTCTGTTGTACACGCCGCAGTGTGGCACGTCAGACAGAACGCCATAAAATTACATATCACAGCTCTACAGTACAGTACTTGTACTCACAAGTATGTTACCACTTTGCCTACAATGTACTGTATTCTCAACGTCGCATTTAATTGTAACACTCGCTAATGTAAACTGTAATACAGCTCTAGAGATGTAAATTATCCTAAGTAGTACCACCAGTGCTGTTCATTCGGTCAGCTGCTCGTGAATTTATCCTAAAGGAATAAAATTAACAGTACGAGTGGTATTTCTCTGGACTATTTCACAAATACACCATGTCCCGCTTAGAGGGATCGAGAAATAAATGCTCACCATTTAAAATCAGATGAAGATATTGTTTTGATTTACATCTGACAAGATGCAGAAACTGCCCTAGTACTAACGTTTATCGTGGAAACGTGTCTGGCGCTATTCAGTAGAACATTCTGTCATTGGACCATTCTCCTTCGTCGAGGCGACAGTCAAAGGGACGTGTATCTATCTGGACATGTGCAGAACTTTTGTTGTTGATCAACTCCTCCAGGATCGGTTTTTCAACAACATGGGGCTCCACCCCATTACTGTGGAGCAGTGCGTGGCTTCTTGAATGCAAACTTTCACAATAGGTTGATCGGAAAAGGAGAACCCTTGCCTGGCCACTTAGATCACCCGACTTGATGCCCATTGACCTTTTTCTGGTGCTTTATGACGAATGTTGTGTACCAACGTGGTACAGTTGACACTTTGGAAAAACTGAGACAACGTATTATAAATGCAGCTGCGCTAATCACTCCAGAAATGTTATGGAACACTTGGCAGAAGGTTGAGTACGTTTTGGATGTCTTCAGAGTAGTTCGAGACGCATATATCGAGTTGCAGTGACCATTTTCCGAAAGTCGAAGATTTTTTACATCAAGTCGTGCAGAAAGTTATGTTATAAAATCATTATTTATATTTTAAATTAGCACTTATTTCTCGATCCCTTCAAGCGGGACACGGTTTATAAGAACTTATTATTATGTAACAAGTTATTAACAAGCTATGTATGTATGTATGTATATATGTATGTATGTATGTATGTATGTATGTAAGTACTGTATGTATGTATGTATGTGTTTGTGCGTGTGTATGTGTGTGTGTAATGTAATGTAATGTATGCATGTGAAAACACGGGATTAAGACTATCCGTAAGCCTCCCACAAATAATCAGAACTTACTGAGACCAGTGAAGAACGACAGGATACCTGGCTTTATAAAATTCGTTGTGAATGTGGAAAATGCTACATTGGCCAGAAATAACGCACCATTATGGAACTCAACAAGGAACATCAACTCAGCATATGAGATTACGGTCCCCTGATGTCAGCAGTAATGCTACACAGCCTGAAAACTGCCCACAAGTTAGATTTCGATACCACCACCGTCTTGGACAAGGTATCTGGCCATTGGAACCTGGTCATCAAGGATGCCATCTTAATCCAACTAGATGAGAATAATGTCAACAGGGGCGCGGGCCTGCAGCTGAGTACTGCGTGGAAATCTGTGATTAACACGCTTCGACCAACCAGAACACGCCAGGCGGTCGGAACAAGGAACTAGCACCTGATTGGCCCGCAGCGGGAAGCCTTACTGACCGTTTATATATGGCTAGATATAGTCCCACGGCACCATCCTGCCTAAGGTTTTTCCGTGGTTTTCCTAAGGCGCTAAGACAAATGTCGGGATGAGCCCTAAAAGAAATGGGCCACGGACCTGCACTCATATCCCCATGAATCTCCCTAATTAACAATTACATCTCTACCCCTCTTCGCAATTGAGCCATCATATAGCCAAATGGCTGGTCTCGAAATTGAGACAAATCAACAAGGCTCATGACCTCCTACATAATAGCCAAATTGGCTAGTCTCTTATATGAGACAACTCATCCTGCCTAAGGTATTCCGTGGTTTTCCTCAGGCGTAAGACAAATGTCGGGATGAGCCCTATAAGAAATGGGCCACGGACCTATATGCCCTTCCCCATATATATTCCACCTTTATTATAAATTATGTATGCCCTAGTTCAGATAATATTAATAGTCTATTAAACATACGAGGTCACTCAATAAGTCGCAAATTGAAAGGACAGGGACCTCTCAAATTGCAGCTTAGATTTCACGGCGCTTCTTCCGACGGCCTCCGCCTGCTTTGTCATCGAACAACAGATGACGGCGTCTTGCCATCCTAACGGCAACACCAGCCAACTCCTCCTCGCCCCGTTCCGTGATCAATTGATCAATCTCAGCCCCCTCGCGTATGTGGTACCTAAGAGGTTACGTCCAATTTCGGCTTCCCCTTCAAAATTTTCTAGAGCTCCTTCAGGGGAGCAGCGTAACCCGGAGTGAGACTAGTGGCCAACAGGCTTGGAGCTCACATATTTAGTTTTGTACAGCCCCCAACCCCTTGCAAGGACGCGTTTTGCGTACCTTTTAAATTTTCCTCCCAATTCTCCTTCGATTTTTCGATTTTCGATTCCCACGGCACTTCCACCTGCACTGCGAAATGTCAAAGCTCCTTGCATCTCCGATCGAACAGCGAAAGAACGAATCTTTTCGGCTCCACCTACACTACGAAATGACAAAGGTTCTTTCAATGTGCGGACTTACACCCTTCGCCATTTCTTCTTCGTCCTGTCCTGTGATCTGTTTGATCACACTCCCCTCCCCTCGCGTATGTGGTACCTAAGAGGTTACATCCATTTTCGGCTTTCCCCCTTCAAAATTTTCTAGAGTTACTTCAGTGGAGCAGCGTAACCTGGAGTGAGACAAGTGGCCAACAGGCTTGGAGCTCACATATTTAGTTTCTTTCAGACGCGAACCTTTTGCTAGGACGCGTTTTGCGTACGTTTTAAATTTCTCCTCTTTCAATTTAATTAATATTTAATTCCCACGGCACTTCAATTCCTGAAGAAGAGGCAGAGCTAGATTGGAAGCTTGCCTGGATGAGAACACAAGAAGAATTATTCCATTTTACTCACATTTTATGAACCAAGCAAATTATTAGCAAGCAGAATAGTCGTCCATTTTCCTGTGAGCTTGAATATAGACCATTCTTCATCTCGTAAAACTTACCTGTGCGTCAGGAGAAGAAGAATGTGGACTGAGAAGCTTTCCTCCCTCGCTACGCTTCTACTTGTAGCAAGCGAGCTCACTTACCCCCACCTTAAGGTTCTTACTATATGCTACTGCGCACGTAAGCATTTGGTTTCACGAGATAACGAATGACCTATAACAATGATGGCCGGTTTCACCAACCTTCGTTGGATAAATAGCTAACGCAGCTTTAAACTCATCGTTAATTTATTAGTTTCTATTCATCGTGTTAAAACGGTAACGATGCGGTAAGAAGTGAACAACATGGTAGACGTATTCGATGCTGAAATTTTTTATTTAGAATTTCAACATAATGGCGAACTTATATATGGCAATAACACTCGGAATATTAATTTTAAAGACTTAAATAATAAATAATTTCACGAAAGTTAAACATTAAGGAAATAAGTAGTAAGAAGACTCTGGAAGAAACTGAATATAGGTTAGAATACGACAGATAGGAATCACCCACTTAACGTCTCTTCAACAGATTGTTCGCGCTTTAAGATAATGTTACGGTCAGTACACGATAGCACAATATTCCAAGGCTGCCTTTTTAAATGGAAAGGGTGCAAAGAGGTTTACTTTTAGGTGACAATGGCTATCCCTTAAAATCCAATTTCATGACGACTGTCCTGAATCCTGCCACACAAGCGTGGCAAAATTGTTATAGGGTACATAAATCTGCATGAAATACAGTGGAAAAGTAATAGGCTATGCAATTTATGAAAGGGCGATTTCTCGTCCTAAATTTACGCCAAGAACAGCCGCTTAGAATTCTTGGTATATAATTAATTTTGACAGCAATTCTAAAACTGTCGATCTTATCGTCTGCAAATTTTTTTTAGATTTCCTTTAGAAGTTACAATTTAACTGCTCTACATTCCTCCTATTTACATTTGGAAGCATCTGTCGTTTTGTTTTTAATTACGGTATGACAACATAGGCCTACCGTATTTAGGAAGAATATCAAGAACTGAGAACTTTTAGAAGTTCTTAAAATTACTGCCTCTTAAGTACTCGTTTCCTATGATTGTTTCCTTATGCCAAACAAAATCAGCCTTGATCGTATGTAACCAATTAAATTCGCAATTTATAAGCCATGGTTGTATGAGAAATAAAACATGCAAGATAACTTACAAGTACGAAATCCCCACGTTAGTAAACGAATGTTAATTTTAAAGAAACGAGGCTTGATGAAAAAGTCAACTTTTAAAGATTTCGTTAAAATTAAACGATCCATTTGTTGACAAGTCGTTTTGTGCTGATTTAAAGAAACGGCCATGAATAATATTGTATCTAAATAGGGTCCGCTCTTCCACGGTCAGACACTCTAACCTTTACCCCACAACGAAGGCCTCGCCTTTATGGAAGTATGAACAATCACATTTTATAATATGGTATATTCCGGACTGATGATGAATTAATTCTTGAAGCTCAGTTCATGAGGACAGACTACTAAACACATGTGAACTGAACTAGACGAAAATTCAATTTTGGAATAAATAGGAAAGGCCTTAATATGGCAACTGACGCATCGTGGAGAAGATAATGAGGATGACGATAGGTGCCGTGATTTTCAGCTGACGCAGGATCGCCGTCGTATAATGACTCTGCACGTCTCGGGGTGTGATAATGGTGCAGATAGCTCTGATGTATACGCAATGTAGAATCTTGATTATCTCTGTGAAAAGGGGTCAGCGTAGGAAGGGAGGTGTCAAAATGGGAAATTTTCACAAAATAAAGGATTCCTCCAAGAGGAGGAGGAGGAAGAGAAAGGTAGTAACAATGATATGTTATCATTTTATAAAGTACGTTAAGTAAATAAGTGCAATTTTACAAGGTGATATAACGAAAGTACCAGTGATCCACTATTTTAGCACCTCTGTTCAGTAACGGAGAAGTAACTGTAGTGATGGAGGCATTGAGTATCTGCTGGAGAAGTCTTCACTCGCAGCTCGCAGGTAGCAACCACACTCATTAGACTTGGATTTCAATTTACCATCACGAGGCACGGATGAGAAATGCCACATTTAATAATTCATACTCCCTGTGCTTCATCACTCATTTACTCCAAGCTGGAGTAAGAAAATGTTCATGTTTCGGCGTGAACAAGAAACTTGCGCTTCGAGACTGATGAGTGATTCACTTTTTATTTAGGTGTTAAAATATATGGCATGATTCCCTTAGTACCTACAATAGCATAAATTAATAGACAGAAGAGACATGATGTTACTTAGATAAACTGGAATTTTAGACCGAAGCTACATCTCCAGACCTAAATTCTCAAAGGTAGCCTACAAGATGAAGAAGAAGAGCTGGAACTAAAAATTTAGAATTCATTACGGGTTTTTGAATAATACTCGTATGTTTGCAAATTTACCAATTGAAAAAGCGAATCTGTAGGTCTAAGTAAGTTACAAATCGAAGTAGAGACCTACAATTTCGAATGAGGCGCCTAAAACTGTCACCTCTAGATGACAATATTATCTAGCTGTCAAGGTGATCGATGAGCTCACAGGAAAACCAAAAAAGCAGCTATTAAAAGATGGCGGTACACTCTGGACGAGTTTACCTTCGTCGAGTAGCGCTCCGTTGTGCAAGTTTTCTGGGCAGTTTTCTGAGCAAAAGCTCTTGCAGCAAATAATATTTATAAAGAAATGCTGCCTGTGTGTGGTGAACATTACCTGTTAAGTGAAGTTGTTTACAATTGGGAGCAGAAGTTCTCTGAAGTGTGAGCAAGTATAGAACACCGCGTCGGTCGGCCAGTGGAAATTGTCACGGGGGCAACAGCGACTTGATCGGAGCAGGCAGGATGAAGGGCACGATATGCTATCCCGGATAATCACTAGTGATGAATTTTGGAGTACATCGTTACCAGCTCGAGATCTATGATACATTCATGTAGAAATGTCGGCATCTTGCAACTGCTGTTGCTTTGTTTCGTTTCTATAGGCACATCAATAATACTGTCATCAAGCGTCTCGTTAAAAATGTAGGTCAGTACTAACTTTTAAGTTACTTCCTGAGTCTCTCTCGTATAATTTGGATTACTGCTACTATTATTGCGAGTACGCCTGTTACTTTCACCATCTTTACTACTACCACTACCGTTATTGTTATTATTGCTACCACAAATAACATATGTATACATGTATAATCTGGCAGTATATCTCACTTCACTATATGTGTCACAGTAAGAACAATTCTTTCTATATATCTTAAGTCCGATTAGTGAACTATGTTACTAGTCAGCGATGTATGCAATGGAGGGTAAGGAAACTGGCCATCTTACCCCATGATCCTCCTAGTTGCCTCATAAATGATGCCTTATTGGTGTCACTTATGAGGTTCCAACCTGTCTTCGGACAGTTGACTAAACAAATAACAATAATAATGATACCACTACTACTGCTACTGCTACTGCTACTGCTACTGCTACTGCTACTGCTACTACTACTACTACTACTACTACTACTACTACTACTACTACTACTACTACTACTACTACTACTACTACTACTACTACTACAAGCTGTATTCCTGTCTTTGTTTTCGTGTGTAACGTCGCTATAGACTTCATATCCTGATATGCGCGATCAAATTTAATTTTATTAACTTATGTCGCACTTGTACCCGCACTCCAGTATTTTAACACGCAGTAGGGTAAGCGTTTCTCAAGCCTTTCTAGCCACGATGATAACGGAATTACAAAGACGACTTACAGCGTTTTAAGATGCTGATCAACTAGAGGTCAGCTTAATGCACTGCATTAAGAATGTGGCGTCTGAGAGCTTTCCTCTTGCTCGACATCTCAATTAGTGTCACGATCGGGAACGCTGGCCAGACACAACCATGAGACTGTGACCCTTATTAAATTCTGGTATTTATGCTATTCTTTGTTCGAAACTAGTGGGGATGACACCATCGCCAAATTAGCATTGCTACTCCCACCACAATCTCAACTGAAATATTATCACTGTTATTACCATAGGTAGGAAGTTCGTAACAAAACAGTAGATTCCAGTTGAGTACAGCGAGGAGTATAGATGTCACCCGCGCCTCGCCCTGTGTCCGCTCGCCACAGACGATACGCAGTTCACAAACAATACATACTGTCATCTTCATCGTCTCATTCCATAAGCATATTCAGGCCATGACCTATGTCTTCATCCGCTTACGGGAAGGGCGTCCTCTCCGAAACGATCTCTGAGTTCCAAGCTTTCTAAAATATCTCTGCCAGGATTCATTCCTTAAGAGAACTTCCAAGGGCGCTTCGACACCTTGGAAGGGCCGTTGGAATGGATCATGTGTTGCTTGGTTACCTTGGTGGTATGAAGTGTAGGGGGCCCAATGGGTGAGCAGGTGAGGGGTCTCATGCAGCCGGTGGGCTGGTACACCTCGTCCCCATTCATCCCATAATTCGGGTGCACAATAGGCCTCAGTCTGGTCGACGTGCTCAAGAGTCGTCCCTAACCCGCCCTTAACCACCGTTTCCTAATCCCTAATAGTAGCTGATTAAAAAATGCTCCAACAGTCACAAATTTTGGTTTTGAACACTCGAAATATTATAGAAGTTACTAATATCTGTATTGAACTTACTAATTGTTATCGTTTTTAGAGAATATCTCAGACAAAAGAAAATATAAAATTTTATTCATTTTACGTGTGATTTTCTTCCATATTTAAATATGATATAAAATAAATAGTACGTTTTCCCTATTAGTTTATTCCTGACATACAGTGACAATTTTGTGTAAATTAAAGAAAGTATGTGGAAATTGGAGCATATTTTACACTCCAAATGTTGAAAATAAGAGTGCCAGCAGTGGGCATGCCAGTATGATGCATGGTTTCTTGTAGGCTAAATAGTTTTCTTAATCTACCACAAAATATTTCAATATCCGGTAATTTCATCACTATACAATTTTGTTATTCTAGGTTTAATTTGTAATTCAGTAAATACAAAAAATATTCTTTGATCTTAACTTTCATGATAAATTGTCTAGCTTTCATTAATCAGGTAATCTTTTCGTACTTTGATTTTTATTGTAATTGTAATTGTAAATTTAATTTTAATTATAATTTTATTCTTCATATTATAGTTGGAATCCCCTGGTAGAGGGGCAGAGAAGGCCTGACGGTCTTATCTCTACCAGGTTAAATAAATAAATACTACTAATACTACTATGATGCGCGTCTTGCAGTTAAAACATGGCCTCTGAGGGACATAAAAAGAGCGACAGTGCTAAAAAGTTATGTTTGTGTGGTAATATAAAATTCAAAAAAATGTTTGATAGACTTTTTTTAATGTACTTTGTCAACAATTTTGTCATATTTCAGGACAGGATCTCCTATAAACGTAAATATGCATATACAGCGTTAAAGGAAACGTCTAACATTAATTGACAGGAATTACATATCAGAGCTTTGCTATAAAATGTTGTCAAATAATTTGTTTGATGCGATCAATAATCTACTGCGATTTTTAGTTTTTCGATAAAATTAAGTGAAACATGGAGCAATTGAACATGAACAGTAGTACGTACACACTGACTTTATTGACTTACAGAAGGATATGTGTACCTGAGGTATTCTGGCTGCAGAGTTGCCGAATTTCCACAGCTATGGTTTTCGAGTGAAATTTATTTGAAATTCCTTATTGGAAGATCAATCGAATGCTGTATTTTATAACTAAATTACTACTATAACATGGCCAGAAATAGTTTATTCTATACTATCATAAAAATAATCTACTCCCATTTTTAAACAGTGTCATAAAATGCGCAGTCAAAATTTTAATATGCTGTCGAAAACCGTCACCGTATGAACAGAATGTTGTTACATATTCTTCTGTTCGTCATACTTCAAGAAAATATATCTTCCTTCCCTCCCAACCTATATAATATACTGTACTGTACGTATGTAGGCGTAGAGACGTTAGCGTTGTTGCGAACATAATTTTATTGCTCCATGCTCATTAGATGTACCAATGTGCATACGCTTATTACGTTGCACAGCGTTAGAAATCACGAATAACAGTGAAACTTTAGCTATGTTTAACAATTTTCAGTGAAACTTCCTCGTCGTCTTTAACCCGGTGAATCATAGCTGTCACGTTACACTGATTCCAGGAACATCAGTATAATGGAACCCCATTCCATAAGCTGAAACTTGGCTGACGAGACAGTAGCGTGAAGTGTGAAAACTGTTAACGCCACACATGAAAGCAAAGAGGTTCATGCACGCACAGCTGCTGTATATCCAGCTGTGAAAATGCATGATATTTAATTAGCAGTCGTTCTCCTTATTAAAATCAACACAAGGGATGAATATTCTATTGATTTAAGTTTCATGGTTTGTACACCGGGGTTTGAATTACCTCAGGCAAGTGGGCCACCGGGGTAACATTTTTACGCTGAACACGAGAAAATTTATTTCTTCCTGTTGGTCACAATTATCTATTACACGGTCGGAAACAACAAACACATAATTTTCCAGTTTATAGATAACTGCTTAAAAAGCATAATTTGGCTCCTGTTTTGACATCTTTCACTTGCAACTCTGGTAAATAAATAAAAAAAAATTCTAAAATTATGGGCTTGGAGGAATTGGCAAATGAACAACACTGTTGCCCAGTTGCCTAGGCAGAAAAATCACTTTTCTTCATTTCTTTTTTTCTATTCCATAGCTCCAGGGATGCAGAACTCAAAGAGAAAGGGGTGGAAGCATGGGGAAAGCATTGGTTCCCCTCTCACAGTCCACCGGCGTTGAATGGCTTCTCCGTGACTCGTCTAACTGTGAGGCGGATTGCAACAAACTCGTTCTCGCGGAAAAAATGACGAAAGTGTTTCCGACCATAATAATTATAACAAAAACTGTTCACAAATGAGACAACGTGCTTTGTGATTATTTTAAATACAGAAGTATTCATTTTCCCCATTGCTCTTCAAACTAGTACTTTCCGACCGATATTGCTTCGAATTCCACCTCTAAACAGTGAATATAAATTTTCTGTACCTTGTCATGTGAATGACTCGTAGCCTTGAGGAAAGGAATGAATGACGTAGTCCGGTTCGGGACGTATGCTACAATAAGCGCAGTTCTGCGTCGCTGTCATAGATGTTACATCAGAATTTTAATTTTGAGATGTGGGGCAAGTCAAAAGTTGTACAGAAATATGAAATACATAGTAATCAGGTTCAATTAGTTTACAAGCATAAACAATTCATCAGTTGAGTAGAAGGTATGAGTATGGAGAAATTTTGTTAATTCTATTCTTAACTCTTTTTCTTGGACTTTTAAAGCTTTGTGATAATTAGTGCATTGAAGAACGTAATATATGAATAATGACCTCCTTTTTTGTATATCAGCGGAGACTGGAGATGTGATCTGTGTTTTGTATGAACATTATGAATGTCCTGATCAGTACTGTAATGATATTTCTTCTAATCTAACTTACTGCCGACACCATATTTATGTTGACGACGTGCAAATCTATCTGCATACTCGACCTAACTACATAAATGACGCTATAACTAAAGTTAATGACTTGAATTCAATATCTACAATGGTCGAAAACGCACGGACTTAATTTAAATGCAAGTAAATCGCAGGCTATCTTAATAGAACATCAAAGATCGAAGTGTGACAAACAAAATTTGCCGCCGATAATTGTAAATAATACTACTATTCCATACAGCTCGACTGTGAAGAACCTTTGCATTTATATGGATTGTTACCTGGAATGGAATGAACAAGTGAATCACATTTATAAAAAAATATTTTCTATTATTCACTCATTAAAGCGACTGAAGCACTTTCTTCCTGATAAGTTAAAATTAATCCTTGTACAAACACTCGTGATGCCACACTTCGACTACTGCGATATTATATTAAGTAACCTGAATGCAAATTTGAGCAGCAGGCTACAACGTGCGCATAATGCGTGCGTTCGTTATATTTGCAATATTCGTAATTATGATCACGTTTCCCCTTCTTTCTAAAATCTGTCTTGGCTAAGGCTAAGTGATCGACGAGCCCTGCATTCTCTTATTCTCTTATTTCAAATTCTGCGCACCTCTACCCCAATCTATTTGGCTTCTCGTTTTCAAAATTCATCCGCATATCATCAGCTAAGTACAAGATCTGATCATAACAATTTACTCATTATACCCTACCACAAGACATCTTTATATTTTTCATCCTATACAGTTTCAGTTGCTAGAAATTGGAACTCGCTTCCGAGTGATGTAAGGGGTTGTTGGACAGTAACTTCATTTAGGTAAAATTACTTAAATTCTTACTTAAGAGATTAATTACTGATTAATATTTGTTACTTATAATGAAACTAACATCTGTCCATTCTTATTATTATCATTAATATCTCTAAATAGAATACTAACCTCTAATGGCAAAATTTCATTTCATTAATATTCTCATTATAGGCTATAAATATATTTTAGATTTATATTTTTTCTCCCTATTACATAGTTCTAGTAAACTTATATTAAATCATTTCTCATTATTTTATTAGCTATCTCAACTTAAGTGTAATTGATTGAATTAAATTAGCTCATAAATTAAGTTACTACTTTATCTTGTAGGTTTATCTAAATTTAAATAAACATGTACTAGTCGTTAAAACTTAACTGAAGAATATTGCTGAAGAATCTTTTAAGTGTAGTGTATATATTCGTAATTTAAATATGTATTGTATTGATTAAGGCTGGTTGAGTGGAAGAGAAGGCCTTATGTCCTTAACTCTGCCAGTGAAAAAAAACATTCTCTTCTATTCTATTCTAAACATTCTATTCTACTGTAATACTTTTCACGCGACGTATTTCATACGTCTCATAGTGTAGGTGGCTGCAATATTTTGTCTGGGCGCATGTTACCGTAACTATACCTTATTTTATTTCAAGGAGTGCAGTTCGGTGTTCAAATAAGCCACCGAACTGCACTCCTTGAAATAAAATAAGGTATAACTGTGACTGAGTCTTAACATTACAACAACGGTAGACAACGTTGCTTAAGAGCGAATGTCTCGTGCTATTCTGGGCGATAAAAAGCCACTCCATGAATCAAGGGTGTAAATGTATTTTGGTTTTTAACATAAAACATCATCAAAGAAAGGAAGTACTCATATAGTTAGGTCAATATTTCTAAATTTTGGAAAATATTTTTACACACACCTGTTAATTATCCTAGGGACTTAATTTTGCAAAATATAAATATGAGTTACCCAAGAATATTAATCCACATTTGATTATAGAATGTGTTTATGCAATATATACTTTTTTAAGTATTTTATATCGCCAATATAGGATAAGGATCTTAATGCATAACAGCCAGAAATCAGTCATTTAGAAGTAATGTAATTCTATATAAGGTGGATGCTCCTGTTATGGCCATGTTCCTGATATTGCCACCCCCCCTATTGAGAGTTAGTTAACCAAAAAATCCGCTAAGTTGCAGCAGCATCCTGTGAAAGAGCATCCTGGTATGTCACTTGATCGTTTTCCAGGTTGAGCAATATGGCGTCAGTTGCCTGTTTTGCGGTTTTCATGTGACCTCTTCTTATTTTTCTCTGGTAAGTCTCCTTTGTTTTATGCATGTTTTTCAAAGACTTGTTTCATGAAAACCATAGTACTCCATTCAGTTTTTAATGTTCTGTTGATTGGTGTTGTAGTTGATGGCGTATCTTTTACTAGTTGTTCATAATCAAACGATTTTCGTGAAAGCTTACCTGCTCCTGATATGGACATATCAAATGCACCATGGCCATATCAAGTTCATTTCACTTTTAGTTTTTCACCTGACAAATTTACATGCCTTATAGCTGGGATTACGCAAAAATTTTGTATTTTAAGAAAAACAACTTAATTTTTATGGAAAAACCTGTTTTGACTACACTTTTGAATTATAAAAAAGATTATTAAGTGTCATTTTTATTCATTTTACACCAAAATTATTTAATTTTAATACAACTGCGCTATTAAACTGAAAACAATCACGATTTGTAGAACATGGAACAAGGGTGGCCATATCATGTGCACATGTTCCTGATATGGCCACTAGGTAGATTTTTGGAATTTGGGACTTTTTGGACAATTAAAGCTATTTTTATGGGGAAAGGAAATTGTTTTAAGAAAGTCCATTAGACTGAGAACGAGTAAGAAAAAAGTGGTTTACATTTTTTTCCAAAATGGCGGCTAGAAAAATTCTCAAACCTTAGCATGGCCATATCAGGGACACCTACCTTATGTTCTAGTCTTTTATGCTAACGGTCAGATGATTGCCAAATAATCATCTGCTAAAATAGTACACAACCGTCCATTGAATTAGCTCTTGGGTGTAGAGTCTGCAATTTATTTGTGTGCTTGTATGGTCATGTTGTCAGAGAAACCCCTCGTAGCGCCTCTATGTCTATGACACTGCGACACACGTGTTTTTATTTGATAGGCTACAACTATTTATTACTCAGGAGGATCTTGGTTAAAACGACCCAAAATGCAGTTTCATTTTATCTCCGCCATGAGCCGCCTTGAGGCTGAACTATTATTCCTGTGTTCTCGTGCTGTTGGGAGATCAAGAGTCACTTAACGGTTCTCGTATTGGTCAGACTGATGGCTGCTCTGCAACTACGCGTACGGAATTGTAAATAGTGCCGGATCGTAGCTCTCAGCTTCTTGAAATGAATCAAATTTTCTCTAATATAGAATCGTAAGATATCTTTAAATTAGAAGGAACTCTTCGTAAACTCTTTAACTGTTATGAGAAAGTAATTTGTATGGTAATATAACAATGAAAAAACATTGCAGTGTATGAGTACGTAAACAGACGTTGAGAAATAAAACAGAATTACATCAAAAGGCATACTACAAATTCCTAGAAGAATAAAATTTTAACTATGTCCTAAAAATTTAAAATATAAAATATACATATGTGTTAAAAGGCAACTAAAACAAATATTTAGTAATGATGATGATGATGATGATAATAATAATAATAATAATAATAATAATAATAATAATAATGCGCAGTAGACATCCACAAACGATGGGAGCTCAGAGCTCAATGAGTGTGTAAGAATATCAATTAATAATTTATTTATTTATGTATTTGTTAATTTATTAATTTGTTTATTAATGAATTTATTTATTTATTTGTTTATTTATTTATTTATTTATTTATTTATTTATTTACATTTAATTTGCTGCACAACATCCAGTGGCCAATTACAGTTCAGTACAAAGCAAATATAACAAAAACATTAACAAAGATATAAATTAAATAAATAATTACAATAAAAGTACTCTGGAATAATTATTAAAATAATGGCAATTAAATAAGATTATAATTGCAGATGAAAGAATGGAATCATATAAATAGTATTACAAAAATATACAAGTGACGAGAATAATATTATAATACTTATCTAAACAAAAGGCATAAATTATTAACTTACCGGTAATTACTTACAAATGGCTTTTAAGGAACCCGCAGGTTCATTGCTGCCCTCAGGTAGAACAAAGCTGAGGTGTATGGATGGGACATCCAAAGATCTTGAAATTGTGGGAGTGCGAGGATGGACTAACATGGTGAAGGACAGAGTAAGATGAAAGGCTGTTGTTAAGGAGGCCAAAACTCACCCCGGGTTGTAGCGCTAAGTGATGATGAGGGATGTGAAACGAAAGGACAGTGACAAATTTCCAAAACGGCTATACAAATACTGAATTGCAGGGAAACGAGACTGAGAACGCCTGCAGAAAAGATGGACAGGTCAGTTTTTAAATCCTTGAAGATGGTACAGTCTAAAAAGACTAATCTCTGAATATTATATTATTATTATTATTATTATTATTATTATTATTATTATTATTATTATTAAATAATTTGACCTTATATATGTAAATAAATCACTTGATATGTTTAACGGACTAGTATTAAATTATATCGCCATTTACGTATTATGAGCATAAAACTTGGAACGGAAGATTGACAGTGTGATATGATTACACTAGACTGAAGAGCGATGAGATGCTGTACTCGTAACATGATATATCCATTATACCATGAGACGTCCTCTCGAAAGATTTTGATATCATCCATCAGAACTCCTGACAATATTTGCGCTCCTTGTGATCACTGATTATTAAACTGATATGGTGAGGCGTCTCCTTTCTTTTTCTTTTTTTCTACTGCGCAATAGATTCTCTGAGGGAACATTTTTCACATATTCTACCGTATTGTTCGCTAACGAAGGTTTCAGATCAACGACTTCTTTACAACTTTTAAGCCTTGTGACAAATTCATTCACGTCGCTGGTAACACGACTTTCTGACCGAATGTCTAGCACGGCGATGATTTAAACGAAGTCTACGGGTCATAAAAGCTTATTGGAAAGATGAATCGATGAAGGAGATATTCCACAAGATTGGAATGTTATACAGGGACATCATTTTATTTTTACTAACATTTTTAATACTAACCTGGCTATATCTTTGAATTAACGATTAAGAACCGGAAACACAGTTTACTACCCCTTTTCACTAATGCAGTTCGATGATACTGGCGTAAAATACAAACAAATCACTTTACTAGGTATAGGAGGGAAGAAAAGTAGTTCATCCATTTACGTAAACTAGGAAATATCGCGATTTTGAGTTTGATAATTTTCATTAAGTTTTTGTTTAATCAAAATAAAATACTGTATCAACAATAAGTGTTTTTACTCACGAACTGAGCTATCCATTCGGACGTATTAATTATGCAGTGTATGCTATACTGTATACAGCACATTAGCGTACAATATAGAGAATGAAGCTAAATTGAAAAATAATCATAATATGGATATTTAAAAACAGTTTTGAAAATGGTGGCCGTTCATTTCGATACAGGCTTCAGTTCTGTTGTGCATATTATCGCACTATAGACTACTGTACATAATTCCAATTAACAGTTTCGTCCTTCGTACTAGTACCTCATGTTGAAATAATTCTGTACCTACTTAATAAAAGAGTACCTTACGTACTGTAAATTCAATCTTCACTTCTGCCCGATCCGAAAAGATAAAATTACTCAGACATGCTATCTACTGTCCGTCCAAGTGGTTTTGTCGCAGGGTCGTAGAAAGGGGGGAAATCACGTGACAGTTAATTACTTAAGGAGATCCTTTTATTTAAGTTATTTTAAACAGTTGTATAATATTACATAAACGTCCAATTCCTAACGAAATTAATGTTTCAGAAAAGTGCTAAGACAGCCCAGCCACTAGCCTTTACAGAGGGGCGAGCAAAAGCGAGTGGGGGAAACTGGGATGCGACGTAGGCAAACGGACGACAATACCTGTGCGAAAATATGATTCAATATTGAAAGCTCTTTTGTCACTGGAAAACGCGAACATATTTCTGGAACGTACTGTACTCACTAACTCAGTACTATTTACTACCTATGACTGTAAGGCGACTTTAACTGTATATGCTGTCTTGGTTCTGTGTGGAGGACAGTTGGAAGTTTATTAGTAGAAGGGGTGGAAGTGAAGTACATTAAAAAACTCAGGTACAATAAAAATTGAATAAAAATAAAATGATGTCCCTGTATAACCTAATAGGTATACAGCAGACCTATATTACTAGGCCTGAGAAGCCAGTGCGCTTCGTGCGCCTCTTTGAGTACGTCTCAGAGTTGGGGTGAGTTAACGCAGTGTCTTTCGTTCGTTTGAACTCATGCTTATCATCACGGTAAGTTAGTCCTCAGCATTTGGGTGGTTGAAAGCCACTCCTTTGATTTCGAAACACAACTACCTGCTAACGAAAAATTTAAAGATATCATTTTCTTTGTTAAAGAAAAATTGCACTATTTTAAAAACATTTTATTTTTTGTCTGTTGAAAATACACCTAATATAACATTGACAAGTATCAGCGTTATTAATTCACTATGTTAATATGGTGGTGTATTACATTTCTCTTTTATATAACTTTTCATTTCATACATTTTTGCAGCGAAGAACCACATTTTCAAATTTTCAAAGCAGAATGATTGCCTGTTGCTAGAAAACACAACCTTATACAGTATCTAGAAAAACTTCGTTCCACTTCTGCAGAAACAATGGGCTGATATTTGAAATATTTTACACAGGCATTATCTGTCTCAAAATCTGTATAATTACTAAAAATTTCTTCATTTTAAATTAAGTCACAAATTTCGTCTTCGGCTTCTTGCTATTATTCTTCTTTACAGGACGTTGAATGTTGGCTGTTACGAATAGCAGTATTCGGTCGTAATGTAACCGATCAACTAAAGTTCACACTGAAATCCCCCACCCCAACGCAATTGCGTACCGGTACCTGAAGTCAGAGGCGCATGAAGCGCAATGTAACGGTATACAATCCTTAGCCCTATATATTACAGATACACAGAAATAATATGAAAGATGACTGCAAGAATAATTATAAAAGGATATAGGCCTACATACGTACTTGTTCTGCAAAACGTACATTTGAATTTTTGTTACTAACGATAGAAATAGATAATTAGTTGCGTAGCAATATGTTAAACTCAGTATCGTCATTTCCCATAACTATGGTCTTGGAACACAACTGTGGTCCATTCAAATTTTTTACTCCATAACGTAGTATCTCGTTTAGCTATATTTTTTGCTGTACTGTAGCTTCAAGTCAAGTCACTGCAGCTATCTACGAACGGTCTATGTTAATTCTACAATGTTCTTTGAATAGTTGTATCGTGGATTATAGTTCTTTCGTGTACCCACATTCTTCCTCTTTTAAACAGTATATGGCGTTCTCAGTTTCCACTTCGTCTGATTCAATGACAACGATGTTTCCTGTTATACATATTTTCGTTACATCCAACTCCGAAATGTCAGGTCTGGGGAACGATCGGATAGCCTATGCTTAATCCTAGAACAAACGATTCTCTGTTGGACGACACTTAACTGGCCCGTGTAAGGTGAGCACTTTTCGAGTTATGAGCGCACGGAGCCGCTCGAGCAAGGTTTAGGTACCCCAATGTGAGCTCTCCACCACTTCCGCTAGGAGCGCAGCGCGAAATCGAAACTTTCACAGTCGTATACCCACATCCTTCCTCTTTCAAAGCATTTACGGCGTTCTCAGTTTCCACTTCGTTCAACTCGGTGACAACGCTATTTCTACCTTAGGGTAAAGTTGCCTAATTCCATGATACTCCTAATCCCGTGATACTTTTTTAAAACCTAATGTCAGTCAAAGCTGTGAAGTTCGAGCATAACGCCAGACATATTTCTCGAAAAAGTGCATCTTTCGCCTACTTTTGAGACATCGGCGAACTTTCTAGCAAGATAACCAATCTCATGATAATGAGTAAAATATATATATATATATATATATCTCACGGGATTAGGAGTATCACGGAATTAGGCAACTTTATCCTACATATTTTTCGTTACATGCTTCTCTGAAATGTTACCTCAGAGGAACAATCGCATAGACATAATTGTAGGTACGTCAAAAAATAACAATAATACGTAAAACGGAAGGGAAGAGGTACGAAGAAACAAAGAGAAAGGAAACGAGGAGTGGAAAAGTGGGACAAAGAGAAGGAGAAAGGAAGGCAAACATAAAGAGAAAGAAGGATATGAAACAAAGCGGAAAAAGAGATAGGAAGAGAAAAAGAAGAATATTAAGCGAATAGATAGGAATAAACAATTAAGAGAAAAATGAGAGGACTTCAATGAAGTAAACTACAGATAAAGAGCAGAAAAATTGAATAATACAGGAATTTTAAACCTTAAAAATTAAGCGTGAAGAGTTTTCATTGTCGCAGCGGTTTTATAGAACGAAGCCAGCAATCCCAAATCGCTATAATCCTCTGGGACAGTTGAAAATTGTATGCATTTCGGATCCAGCGGGTATACTTTCTGCATGTCAGTTGTGTGCTGAATTCCTCCAGCGCTTTATATTTTCTCTCTATAATTCAGCGTTCTTAATTGCTGTGTAAAACAAACACTGCACGATGTTTTAATTGCATAATGTGTATAACATGTTCGTGCATGGGAGCCACATTCTGAGATAAAGAGATCGCCTTACAACATGCTTCGGTGTATTTAAGACGTAATAAATCTAAGATCCTGTTCATGCTTGTAATTATAACGTCTACTGAGTTAGGGATAGAATTAAGGCATTTTCCATGATTTCAGCATTATTATTATGTGATTATAGAGGTCGTTGTTGTTAAGACATCTGTCCGAAGACAGGTCTGAGCCTCACAAGTGATACCAAGAAGACACCATTTATGAGGCAACTAGGTCAGGAGATAATGGGATAGGGTGGCCAGTTCCTTTACACCTTCATTGCATATATCGCTGACTAGCTACATAATATTAAAGCCCATTCACAATGAAAATTAAACGTAAGCGTTAACTTAAGAATGTAAAAGAATAGGAGAGTAGTCGGTACAGTGAGGCACAAAATATTAAGGCATATGTATGCAAATGATAATTCAAATATTTTAAAAATCAAGTGCAATAGAAATAGACATTAAAACATGGATTACAATAATACATAAACAAAAATGTAAATCGATAAAGGACATAATATACAATACGTGTTTGTCAAAAAAAATGCAAATGTCTCACTGTTCCCATTCAGGAGGGTACAATGAGACACCACAGTGTCTATTAACGGACATTGAAATGATCTACATTTATTTCAAAAGAAAGAAAGCTTGCTGTCTCTTTATCTTGACATGTTCTGTAGGCTTATTTAGGATCATTTTGATGTCTCACTTCGAAACCATTGAAACATCTGGAACATTTGGAAAATTGAATTTTCCATGACATTTCGAACTTTTGCGAAAAAATGAAATGAATTTTTGGTGACAACAAAGCATATAATTATAAGAATTTGGTTTAATTCTTTGTTATTTTTTAACGTTTTCTTAAACTTTGTGAATAATTTTTTATTTACGAAACCATTAAAATGTAATGTATCCATTATTTTAAGCTATAGTTCCTAAATTGGTTACTAGTATGTTCATTTTTAATGTTAATTACTGGTAAATGTATTATAATTACAGTTTGTTTTTGCAAATCATTGGTACATAGGAACAGTGAGACGTCTCAGTGTACCCTTCAATGGCATGTCTCACTGTTCCCTTTACGCATAGTTCGTTTAAAAATGACGCCATCACTCCAAAATTAAAACAAGAAAGACGAAACTTTGCCAAACATAACTTCAAATACCATAATATTAGGTAACAAAACATTCATATGTATATCTCATTTGTATATCCAATATAACCTTCATTAAATACAGGCCAAAATTTTACTTCTAGAGTGAAAAATTACGAATTATTTTTTCATCACTCACCTTTATATTTAGAATAAAATCGAGTATGAAAATACTGTTACTTTACTCATGGGACATACAACTCCACTGTTACTAGCATCTCAACATCAAAATTTACCATCTAATAAAAATTGCCTCACTGTTCTCCCTGTCTTACTGTACCAACTTCTCCCCTACAGTAAAATCACATCATTCATGATGGGAACATAAACATAACCGCAAAGATACTTGATAACCATGGAAACATAACAACGACGCCATTTCCTCATATTCTGTCGTATACTCCAGCGCTCCACGATTGTGAACTGTTTGCAAATCATGTAAAGAATGAAAGTTTGGAGTTCGCAAACTTTCATGTCAACGTCTAACGGCAATGTTAATGTCAATGTTTATGTGAATCATTGTGAATGATCTCAATTGATAACCTGGCCGCAAAATTCTGTGGTCCACAACTGTGGAGTAACGGTTAGCGCGTCTGGCCGCGAAACCAGGTGGCCCGGGTTCGAATCCTGGTCGGGGCAAGTTACCTGGTTGAGGTTTTTTCCGGGGTTTTCCCTCAACCCAATATGAGCAAATGCTGGGTAACTATCGGTACTGGACCCCGAACTCATTTCACCGTCATTATCACCTTCATTCAGACGCTAAATAACCTGAGATGTTGATACAGCTTCGTAAAATAACCTACTAAAAAAAAACTTCTGTGTTTATGTTACGGTTATGTTTAATTTTCATTGTGAATGGGCCTTTAGCCTACACTACTCAGATAACATTTTTTCCCCTTTTCTTAAACTATGTCTTCAAAGTCGATCGGGCCATATTTTTAATGTAATAGCAATAGCAAACTGGTTAGTCTCCTAAATTGAGACAACTCACCCAGTCTGTGGTTTTCCGTGGTTATGCTAAGGCACTAAGGCGTAATATGTTTGGACGAGTCCTTAAGGGGACACGCTACTGAGTTTTCGTCAATTTTGGCCAATATTAAAAGTTATTTTTTTTTTACTGATGAACTGTATTGACTAGGAACAAACCCATGCACCATTTCATTGTAGGCAGTCTTAGCATCATTTTAAAAGTTTAAGAAACAAATTATCTTTATATGAGACCCAGATATTTGTTTACTAAAATTATAAACACATTTTTATATTTTATTTTTTTTTCCGAGGACATATTTAAACATAAAATTTTGAAAATAATTGTGCACATGTAACTCATCAACATCTATTCGATTTTAAAATTTCAAAAACTTACAATCAAAATTGTGGAGATTAGAAATCTCAGTAGCGTGTCCCCTTAAAGAAATGGGCCACAGACCTACATCTGTCCCAACTTGTTGGTGACTATGATGATGGTGATTGATGATAAAAAAACATGGTTAATGACGTTTTTGACGCTGGTTCTTGATGACGATTATTATTATGAACACTGTTATTATTTTTTTTAATAAACTGAATTATGGTCATGCTTAATGATGTTTGTTTATTATGCATCTTAATGATTGATATTATGATAGTGTTAATCTATATTAAACATACTTTATGATGATTGATGATGTTGCTGGACGATTGTTGTTGATAATTGTTGAAGCTTAATATTATGATTCACGTAACATAGAGCACTTATGCAGGAGACGAATATAAATGAGTAATTTAATTTTGTTTTTATTGCGATTGTACTACATGGCATTGTAACATGTGGATAAATCCTATTCTGAATAAAAAATTTCGGTGTGGGTTGAGGAAAGTACAGACCTTTCTAGATCATGTTCATGAATAATAATATTAATACATAGTATGATACTTGTGCTATCTGTAACATATTACTGCTGATTTAAAGTGCGGAAAAATTACGTTGGCATACTGATGTTACAATGAAAATTTCTACTCGTGGAGAAAAAAATATTGGACGCACATGTTGCCACTGGCTTGCATATTTATATCCGGAAATAAATCACACTTCTAGTCTAGTTAGCACAAATGTTACTTTTGTCGCTAGTCAAAAAAAAAATAGTAATAATGCGGACGACGTGAATATGTTAGGAGAAAAGCCACAAACTATTAGGGAAAACACCGGGAACTTTACTTGAAGCAAGTAAAGAGGTAGGTTTGGGAGTAAATGCCGAAAACACAAAGTATACGATTATGTCTCGTGACCAGAACATTTTACGAAATGGAAATATAAAAACTGTAAATTTATCCTTTGAAAAATTCAAATACCTTGGAGCAAGAGTAACAAATACTCGAGAGAAAATTAAACGCAGAATAAATATGGAAAATGCCTGTTACTATTCGGTTGAGAATCTTTTGCCATTCAGTCTGCTCTTAAAGAAACTTAGTTAGAATTTATAAAACAGTTATATTACCGGTTGTTCTGTGTGGTTGTGAAACTTAGACTCTCACTTTGAGAGAGGAACAGAGGTTAAGGGTGTTTGAAAATAAAGTGCTTAGAAAAATATTTTGGACTAAGAAGGATGAAGTTACAGGAGAATGAAGAAAGTTAGACAACGCAGAACTGGACGCATTGTATTCTTCACCTGACATATTTAGGAACATTAAATCCAGACGTTTGAGAAGGGCAGGGCATGTAGCACGTATGGGCGAACCCAGAAATGCGTATACTGTACTCAGGAGAACGAGACGCATCGGGGTAAAGCTATGAATGAATGTTGTCATAAGATGTCATAAGGTCACACACATGGGTACACGCATCTCCATTGGCTAACTCTCAAAGCACAAACGATAACACTGATACACACATTTATACTACCCTAGTTACAAAATTAAATCACGAATTAGATCACGGTCAATCTCCTGGTCTTTTAATCCCTCCATACAGGAAATAACATATGCAGGAGAGCGCATGTTTTTAAAACTGACGTTATAACGGTAATATTATCTATCTACTTCGTTCCAATAGATGACGCAATAGTAAGCACATTCCTTTCACGGTTAATCTCCTGGTTGGAGAACAGAAGAGTGTTAGTTGGGTGGCAGGAGGAAAGAAAAAACCTTCGGGAAGCCCGAGATGTAGATGGGAGTATAATATAAAAATGGATTTGAGGGAGGTGGGATATGATGGTAGCCTATACTGGAGACTGGATTAATCTTCCTCAGGATAGGGAGCGATGACGGGCTTATGTGAGGACGGCAAAGAAACCTCCTGGTCCCTTAAAAGCAATAATAATAATAATAATAATAATAATAATAATAATAATAATAATAATAATAATAATAATAGTCTTTGTTGTTACTATGGAGATAATCGCAGAGAGACAAAAATCTGCCTACCCATTTTTTCACAGATACATGCATGCAGTTCTCAATATGCTGTCCATAAAACTGTCGAACTGTAACTTGATCTCTCTTCGCTAGACGTTAGCACGAGCTCTGAAATTAGTTTGTGATTGACAGGTCGACATTGTTGTTGACAGACCATGTCATGAAGTAGCTGAGGCAAGTCGAGTTTCTATTAAACTCAATTTGAGAAGCGGGTGGTGCAGCCAAATAGTTCAGCCAGTCAGACAACGAGTATTCCTTCGGTAACCTATCAATACGCGACGCGTGTTCGATCCCTGGAGTTGTATGAATCGCAGGCCGCAATCTAGGGAGAATGATTGGTCCATTTTCATCGTGTGTTTTGGGTCACTTAAAAATATATCTCGAGGCGCATTTAATGTGCTGATATTTGCAAGAAACTGCTACTGTGGCTCACCGCTAGAACGCTGGCTTATAAGCCAGGGAATCCGGGTTCAAATTCGAGTTGAACGATTTTGAACATAACTTGTGTTGGGCAACCCCGTTGTCTAGACCAGACGTCTCCAAAAGCGTACTCGCGAGTAAGCCCCTGAACGGGACCGAAGCCAGTACGTAATGAGCGCGTTCCGCCTCACCCATCCCCACCTGTACTATACTCAATGTTTATGCGCAAACGAAGAGCAGTGGCGGACTGCCATTATCACTGTGTTGGTCGGAGTGTTCCACCGTTTCACAATGTCTTCTATTCATGAACGTAGTGCATTCAAGGATGAATAGGAAGAGAAACTTTTTTGTGTTAGTGGGGAGAATGTGAAATGCTTAATTTGTTCGAAAATTCTTAAGGGTGTGTTAAAATTCAACATGCGACGACACTACTCGACTCTGCACAAAGAATATCACACAATTACAGGCATGTTGGACATGTGAAAATAATTTATTTTGGGGCTATCTGTATAACTGTTGGTTATACATAATAATCAGTATATTACAATACGTTTACACTCAATTCCGCATGACAAACATATAGTTTTTCGTTTAATTTTAGGTGAAATGAGTAGGCCTACAAATATTTTGATAAATAAAAAACAATAAAATACAAACAAAAATCACACACGTGTCCTCAGTCTTAAACAAAAAAAAAGCTTCTTGCTATCTACGTTCTAGCTTGGAATATTATAAAATCAATGAAGCCCTTTACAGAAGCATCATTTGTAAAATCGTGCATACAGGACGTTACTAAAATACTGTGTCCAGAACAAAGTCAAAGTTTAAGAAAATTAAATTGTTTCCAATTAGAGTTCAGAGAAAGAATTTCAAGATTTTAAATGTAATTGAATCTGAAGTCGAAATCACAATTAACCAGTTTGTAGCTTACTCACTTGCATTGGACGAAATCACAGATAGAAACGACAAAGCTCACCTTGTCATTTTCATCCGAGGAGTTAATGAACATTTTCCTGTGTCTGAATGTCTTCTAGATGTAATTACAAAATACAACTGGAGAAGAACTTTTCCAGGCACTGAAAGGCACCATAGAAAAGAAGAGGTTGAATTTGCAATGGCTTGTGTCTATTGCAACAGACGGGGCTCCAGCTTCATAGTATGTCAACATAATATACAAACGTATGATATTTTTTTATTCTTTTCATGTTATTATTTGTAAACATAAGCAGACCGTTGCCACGATCCCCCACTGATCGCTTCCATCTGTTTGAGGTATGAGTCCCTTCCCCTGCTCTAGCCTTACAGCACACTGTGTTCGGCGGGCAGCATCGAGAGCACGAATGACGATACGCTTTTTGGAGACCTCTGGTCTAGACAATACAAAGGTTTTCTCCATGTACTTCGGTTCTCTTGTGACGTCCAAATAATTCTCCCTCATCATTCATCATCACCTTCATAACAGAGATTAGTTAATGACGCTTGTTCCGTGTTCAGAGTGTTTCAGGTTCATCGTTTCCTTGGACGCCCGACATCTCTCCTATCTATAGATTTTGATATAGATGCTAGAAGTGGATTTATATCTTTACTCATTCAATTCAAATGGGTTCTTCAGGATATTCTTTTTTTTTTATTACTTAAACTGTATACGTTGAGCTCCTTTCATATATTTTCACTGCACTCTATTTGCGATTTTTTACTTCCACAACGAAACAATACTGAAACTTATAAGGTTATCAATTTCAACCTCCATATATATATATATATATATATATATAATGTGTTCTTCCATTTTTTTTTACTTTATGTACTGATACCCAACCTTTGTTGTACAGGGACATCACTTTATTTTTACCAACGTTTTTGATATTAACCTGGCTATACTCGGAAACACTGTTACCACCTTCCATTACAGGAGTTTGGTGTTACTAGTGCAATATGTAAACAAATAATTTTACTAGCTGCAGGAGGAGAGAAAAGTAGTGTATCCATTTATGTTACAGGGAAATCAGTAGCCTATTACGAGTTTCAGTTTGATCATTACTTTTATGGTATTTTATCAAAAAACAGTAGAGTAGTAACATTTTTTTTTTTTTTCACAAACTCAACTCTTCAGGCGATTATATTCATTATGTAACGTTTACTTTATTCAGCATATTACTAACCTAATTTATCCCTGAGAATTTTGTGAGCACTTCCGTAAAAAAAAAAAAATTCTACAGCTAACTTCTTGACCGACTTATTAGGACTTCGCTGCATCCTTTCTTTAGCATCTTCTGTCATATTTGTTGGCCATCTTACACTTTTCTTCCTTTCTGTACACACTGTTCCTCTAAATTTATCTACCAGATTAATGACATTTCTACGAAAGTATTCCGTAATGATATAATCAGGAAGAAAACTGTTGTTCACTTTCGGTTATATTGCAATTGCAGTTTCCATCATCGTCCTTCATACCTACAAACAGTAAAACAAAACTCTTGCTGAAATAATGCTGTTAATTACCGTACCATATTATAGGGTACCGTACTTTCGATAACTCTAATCTTCACTTGTGCTCAGTCCACACAGATAAATTCAGTTATGCTACACACTGTACCGGTGTGAAAATAAATTTCAATAATGTAAGCTCTTTCTTCTATAGAAAATGCAACATATTTCTGAAACACACTGTACTCTGTACTGTTTACTTCACTGCTAGCAACAGCGGCAGTAAGTTTGTGTAGCTGACGTTAGCAAGGACATTAGTGAAAGGGGTGGAAGTCAAGTAGGTTCAGAAACGCAGGTACAATAAAAATGCAAGTAAAAATAAAGTGATGTCCCTGTACAAGTGAACTCGTCTAGCTTGCACTTACACGGCCGATTGTTATCTTATCAGCATAAGAACAACATAATTTCCTTTTTCTTTACACCTTTCATTTGGAGACTGCCAACTGTCGGCTAATGAAATAATGAAAGTGATGGTGTTGCCACTAAATCAACTGTGGGAACTTCATCTTACACAAAAGTGTTTAACATTTTCCCACTTTGTGGGTCGGAATATACGCGTTTCCTTTCGAAAGTAGAATAAAGTATCCTGCTTGTTGGATCTGTTGCAAATGGCTAAATACATTTCACTGACCAAATCATTGACGTTATTGTCCGGCGGGGACATAATAGGATTTAGGCATTTGTAAAGACCCAACTAACATAATACTCCCTCTCTTTTTCTTCATCTACAGACAAAGCTAGTTCCTTCCCTTCAAGTGTTGTGATCGTAGACAAATACACTAGAAGATTTCCAAATATGGTCCGTCCCAGGAATCTGTAGAGTATAAAGATGAAACAAGACTTCTGCGCATGTGGTGTGTGGGAGGGCTAGGACCAATGATCGTCCTGGGGGGAGGCATTCAGCGAATTCCGAATATCACCGGACCGGTGGGCAACAATGACGTCACGCTGCAGAGAAATAGAACAAAACCGCTGGAAGGTTCGATGGCTAACATGACATGAATACATCAAATTAATCCACCTGCAGTCCACTCAAATCCGACTTCTTATTACTACTGCGGTATTATTTCATTGATGAAAGACTTCCATTGCAGAATATTTAAGGAAGATAGCAGATCTCTAAACTCGTATTACTTTGACATAACCGTGCAGTACAATGGAACCTAGAGCTGAAGATGACCAATTATGACTTGCATGGCAAGCGTAGCCACCATATCGATTTTCAAAACATCTTTTATACCTTTAAAGCAGGTTTTTTTTTTTTTTTTTCATATTAGTCAACGACATACTGAATGAAGGAAACTTGTGTAAAAAGGGACGAATTAACCTTTGATTTTATTTTAATTATATCATTGTATTCATCATCATACACAATCTCGCTCTCGCGCTTGTGGAATACCCTACCCAGTGACATCAGAGACTGTCGGAATTTAGTAGCGTTCAAAAGTAAACTTATTAAGCATTTTCATACTGCGTAGAGTAGGTTTACTTTTTACTTAATTAAACATTTTTTTTTCTCTTCATAACTTTTACAATAAACTGTCTAGCTATTATTAATCAGTTAATCTTCTAGTACTTTAATTTTTATTGTATTTGTAAATTTAATATTAATTGTAATTATAATTGAATTGTATTCTTAATATTGTAGTTATAATCCCCTGGTAGAGGGGAAGAGAAGGCCTGAAGGCCTTATCTCTACCAGCTTAAATAAATAAATAGATCAATATGAGTTTCAAAATAATGTTGTTCCATCATTAAAATGGTCGTACAAAATAGCGTACGACATAGAGTTCGATCGTACCTCGTACAATTAGTCAAAATAGAGTCGTAAGCATGGCAACCCTGGAGTGGATACACCATGCACATAAGCGTTAACTCTCCTGGTTGTGATGTCTATTGTTCAGCACGAATGACCAATGGGAGAAGTCCTTCCCGATCCTATTACAACATCTCGCATTTGAAGCAATCTGCTGGAGGAATAAGTACATGCCTTGATTGTTGATCTGTGAGGGGGGAACTTGTTGCGCGACTAGAGCTCGCTGGCTTGCACACGGCTTGACCTGCACTACCGTGTCTGTATTTAGCAACAGAGCTGCTGTTATGTTGTGTGGGTCAATATCGAACCTCCTCCTCCTCCCCGCCGCAGCAACAAGTGCGCTGCTCACATGTCACCCGTGAGAAACACGCCCTCTTACATGCACACAGCGTAACGACTTCAAGAAACACGGGGACACAGCTTCAACTTGGCTTAATTACTAGTGAAAGCATTGCTGTTGTACTCCCAAGATCCATAACAGTACATCATCCCCAAACTGGGACCACTGGACAGGGGAATACAGACAGCGAGGTACTGTCCGTTACTCAGGAGAAGACGAGCGGAAAGAATGTGATCTTCTTGACTATCTCTACTGATTATTATAAACATCGCTCAGATAAGCATCCCAGTAGCCAGGTTATTACTCGTGCAGGAAACATGAGTAACAATGCGTATGGAAATTAAAGCTAAGTTGAACAGAAGGAGACAATGTTTCCGCTTACTGCAGTACAAATATTGCACGTGTTGTCGTACGTTTATCTGTTCACATCCCTTCCTCCTCAGTCCGCTCTCGTCTTCTCCTGAGACACCGATAGTACATTGGCATGCTTACTCCGAATACAATACATGGTCAAGTTGTCATTACTTGTAAAAGAATAAAATTACATCATTTTAATTAGAGAAAAATGTATGTATGTATGTATGTATGTATGTATGTATGTATGTATGTATGTATGTATGTATGTATGTATGTATATATGTATGTATGTATGTATGTATTTTTAAATTAATTTATTTAACAGCACGTCCCATTACATTTGTTGCAAATTTTTAAACACGAAGACACGTAAGTGCATTAATTATACTACGTCTAGTATGTACGTATGTATGTATGTATGTATGTATGTATGTATGTATGTATGTATGTATGTATGTATTTTTATCCTTCTTTACAAGCATGTTCCATTACAAAAAAGCAATACTACATGCTCATAGATTACACATTACAATATTACTAACTCTTTCGAATACAATGTATACATATTATTGACAACCTATTCTACTTTCCCTAAATTTACTACCTATTTACAACGTGTTAACATCTATGCTACTGTTGAATCTTTTAATTACATTGTACAACACTATTTTAGAGCCTACTCTGTTTTCTGTTTACAAATTTTAAAAAATCAATACTATTGTTAATCCTTTTAAATTCTATGTTTAGAAGTATATTATTTAACCAATTAACCTATTTTCCTTAAATGGAGCCTATTCCGTTTTTCTATTTACAAATTTAAAAATAAACAATACTGTTGTTAATCCTTTTAAATTCTATGTTTAGAAGTATATTATTTAACAAATTAAATAATATACTTCTAAACATACAACGCAGAACTTCACGCATTGTATTCTTCACCTGACATAATTAGGAACATTAAATCCAGACGTTTGAGATGGGCAGGGCATGTAGCACGTATGGGCGAATCCAGAAATGCGTATAGAGTGTTAGTTGGGAGACAGGAGGGAAAAAGACCTTTAGGGAGGCCGAGACGTAGATGGGAGGATAATTTTAAAATGGATTTGAGGGAGGTGGGATATGATGATAGAGACTGGATTAATCTTGCACAGGATAGGGACCGATGGCGGGCTTATGTGAGGGCGGCAATGAACCTTCGGGTTCCTTAAAAGCCATTTGTAAGTAAGTAAGTATTATTTAACAAATTAACCTATTTTCCTTAAATTTACTATTTACAACGTGTCAACATCTATGCTACTGTTGAATCTTTTAAATACATTGTACAACACTATTTTAGAGCCTATTCTGTTTTTCTGTTTACAAATTAAAAAAAAATTAAAAAATAAAATAAAAAAAATAATAAATCAATACTATTGTTAATCCTTTGAAACAACATGTTTAGAGGTATACTATTTAACAAATTAATCTATTTTCCTTGAATTTACTATTTACAATTTGTCAAAGTTAATAGTTTTTGTGAACTTTTAGAATAGTTTTGTATATTTATTCACTAAGTCACAATTGCTCATCGGCCAGTGGCCGCCAGCGTTAATCACACTTTTCTTGAGGCTTAGTCTTTGTTTATTTAGTAACTCACATTCCCAGAGCAGGTGATCAACAGTTTGTGGACTCAGTTTACAAGGACATATTGGATCGTATGTATGTATGTATGTATGTATGTATGTATGTATGTATGTATGTATGTATGTATGTATGTATGTATGTATGTATGTATGTATGTATGTATGTATGTATGTATGTATGTACTGTACTGTACTGTACTGTACTGTACTGTACTGTACTGTACTGTACTCCTCCACAAATTTGGAAAGAATTAAATGGAATTTGAATCCTTGTCTGCCACATACATAGTCAACGTTCTAACCTTCCAATTAATGGTGGAGTAAAGATACTATGCATGCGTAAATGTAAAATTATCAGTAGTTAAGGAAAAATGTATGAAGAATGGCATCATGCGGATGGATGATGGGACAAACTTACGCGTGCTTAAATCGCTGAAAATTTTCTGTTTCTGTTCTCTTCAAAATTTGACTTTGATGAGATGTAGTTGGTAAATTTTACCTGTAGTTCTCTCCTTCGCGGACAGGTATTTTGCATGAAATAAGTCTACGATATGGGATTCCCACTTTACTTCTCTTCAAAATGAAGCTGTGATACGGACTAATTTCGCACTTGGCCAAACTTGAACGGGCAAACCTTTGATCCAGTGGGAAGCATGGCAATCATTATCCCACGAAGACAGCAAGTAAAATAAGTTCAACAAGCATGTGATTTAGTTAAACGCGATTTTAGTAGACAAAGGATTAAAGAGTTAATTTCACAGTACATACAAATTAATAAGAGTCGCAATGAATGTTATTTTAATTCAGTGCCCATTCAAAGGCAACCTAAATGAGCTTTCCTTCTTGTTTGATATTAATTACAATCCTCACGGATTAGAGCTCGCAAGACAGAGATGGGAGATCAAAGGAGAATGACAAGCCTCTTAAGGCCAACAGCAAGGCCTGAATAAGGAGGTAGAGAAGAGAATGCTCTGTGTTACACGTATAAGTATACATTGTATATATCTACATACATGTAAATGTTTTGTTATCATATGTTTGATCAAATAAAGTGGACAGATGTTTAGGATATACGAAATTTTCTATCTTGACAGTGTTAAATTACAGCTAGACAAGTGATATTTTTACGGCTCATGTACACATAATTTGACAGTATGCTAAAACAGTAGTTTTAGTTTTAATTTATTTTATGCTCGACCATGCCGAAATGTAGTAATTATACACTTGGTAGCAGTCCTTTAATGCATGTCATTAAAGTACACCTATTCATTAAAGTTCAGGTTTTCGAGTATTCTCGGATATGCAATCGAAAGACAACGAGGGAAACGTCACGGAGGCTGGAAATCCAATACTGTCGCAGAAGGTTATGTTCTGTTACTATAATAATTAGGTTAATTGTAAATAATATTCAAATAAATTCAATATGTCATATCGTTTTTCAATTCTAAATCAATTTCCAGGTTATATAAAAATTAGTTCATGTTATTCTTTACATTATATCAAGGTCAATGACATTATTGTTCCTCGGAAAAAATCAATACTTTCACGTCTGCGCACATCTCACAATATACGAGCTATGCACAAGGTCACTTCCGATCTTCAGTCAGATACAAATAAAATGAATACTTTTGAATAATTTCAAGTTACAAATTTGGTCGAGCATAAAAAGTCGTATGAAACTTGCCTATAATGGTAATCAAGACGCTCGTATGAAAATTATGAAACTCGCTTGCGCTCGTTTCATAAACAAACATACTCGCGTCTTAATTACTATCAATATAGGCTCGTTGCATAATGTACTATTCTTACAGGAGTTAGTAAAAAACCCCAGTTGTGATACGGTGAGATGAATGTGCCATTCTTTCTAAATATTTCCCTTTCAAAACAATTTACCAAAGTGATATGAAACGTGGTAACAATTATCTAATTTAAGTGACAGCAAATACATGTGCTTTGCTTCCTTTTGCCAACAATCAACAGAAAAATTTTCACACTACTTTGTCACTTACTTAGAATATAAAAAAACTATCCACCCCTGCATTTCGGGAGTGCCAAAACCGGAGCAACGAATTTGAGCCACATATCTGGACTGCATAATGCTTTTGAGCCACTTACCCTCAATTCAGTTTTTGATTTGAGCCACTTTATAACAGGAAGAGAAAACACTTGTAGATATATTTGATTTTGTTACATTGGCAGTAAAGTTAGATTACAGAACTTTCCGTCCCACTTGTTAAATTCAGAGTGCGAACTGTCAATCTAATACAGTAAATCAAGTTAGAGTGGACTACCAAATCAATATAGTCAACATATAAGATGTATGGTTTTTCTCATCTACAGTATTTTTTTGTTGTAGTATGATTTCTCTTTTCTACTGCATTTCATGTTGTGGCCACATTTAATGAAAAAAATATTTGATTGACTACATTCTTGTAGTTGCCAAGTGTGGAATCTTGCTTGTTAATTCTGATACATTTAAATGTAATGATCTTTGTTGTTGTAGAGTAGAGTTGCCTAATGTCGCAATTCCCCTAATCCCGTGATACTTTTTTAAAACTGAATGTCAGTCAAAGCTTTGCCGTTGGATCATAGCGCCAGACATCTTTCTCGAAAGAGTGCATCTTTTAGCTACTTTTGAGACATCGGTGAACTTTCAAGCAAGATACCCAATCCCGTGATAGTCAGTGAAAAAAAAAAAACGTATCACGGAATTAGGGGTATCACGGCATTAGGCAACTTTAACCTACTATGTAGGCCTACTCATATTTCAATTTGCTTGGATTCCAGGCTTGCTATTCATTGTGAACACTTCACTATTTTTACTGGCCTATAATCAACTTACAAAGGTGAAAATTGGTTCGATTATATTGAACTACATTAATGCAAAGAAATTTAACATGCTTTTATATCTGTATAGTCTTCCAAAATTGTCATCTCTCCTCATTGTAGGAATGGGGAAATATCCTGACCTCACCCCAAGGAAAAAAATAGGCTAGTAAATAAAGAAATTGCTACACTTTTGCAGCACTGTGAATACATCCAACGAGAAGTTGCTGTGATTGAAAGAGTGTTCCAGTCTTTAGTAAGAAATATAAAGAATAAAATAAATTAAAAACACGAAGAGTTACAATCGGATAAAAAAGAAAAATTTGGCCGAAAAGAAGTAACAACTCCAAGAATAGATAGGAAATTCGACGAATCACTTTAAAATCTGAAGAAAGCTAAAAAGAAGATTTCAGAGAATAATAGAGTAGCAGTTTCTACCGGAAAGCTATAAAGAATATTCAAGGAAATAGGGTTACATTGATACCGACCTTTAAAGAAAGCATTGTTGACTGAAGCAATGAAAGACGAACGATTCTAATGGAACAAAAGGTGTAAGGAATGGTCAGAGGAAGACTGGAATAAGATATGCAACGTTAGAGGCACTACCAACTCAACATTCTCCCCAACAAAAACAACTAGTTGCGAAGTGAAACAGAAGTGGTTCATATCCCTTCCCATAATTATCATTTTCAGTTAGCTGATCTCAAGTAAACAAATTTTTGGCTCAAATCAATTGCGCCCGCCAAAATCGAAACAAGCATAAAGTCCTACATATGAATCAATCATAACCTAAAAATCCATGTTTTCGCGCTTGTACTTACTTTTGCCTTCTGACGAAAGATGTGGTGTCGTATTGTCCTGCTGAAATTAACAGTTCTCATTCATAAAAGTCATTAATATGAAGTACTGCGTTGTACCAAAACATTAACATTATTTATTATCCAATTTAATAAACCCTATTTCACCCTGAGGTATATTAGGGTTATAGTTGGCATCAAAATACATATTTTATAACCAATAAACAATAGTAAATTTATAATATAAAATAGTGGTCACAGTTACAATTCACATGAATTATGTAGAAGAATGCACGTTAATGAAAGAATGGTTCCTATTAAAGATTGAGATGTTTGAGGAATAATCAATGCAAAAAATATACAAGAATGTCTAACCGTTTCAGAATAAATACACGACCTTAAAAATATAATCAATCGTAGATTAATATAACAAAGTTTGACTTTCACTTTCAAATTAATACTTAATTCATGAACAATGGAACAGTTAAGAGTAATAAAGGGATATTACAAGCAATGATTTACGGTTACAAATTACATACGAGATTCAGGAACGAGTACAATAATTAAAATAATAAGACAAGTAATGACTTACAACTAACGAATAACGAAATTCAAAAACATTAACATTAAAAAGTGTTTAAAAGGCGACACTTGAGAAGAACGGACAGCTAGCACTGTAAATACCTAAAAACTTCAACCCCCTCAAAACACCCACAATGTTTGCGTGTCCCTCTCTAATTGGTAGGGTCATCGGCTTAGTTTCTGGACAGCGAGTGTGAATCGTGTTACGAGATTGCGTTCGGGCTTTGATTTGAATTCCACTTGGGTCTACTACTTTGTTGGGTTCTTCCGAACTGTTCATCAACTGTAAAGTGAATATCAAGTACTCCCATAGCGTATCCTTGTACTTATCTCCCCAAATACTGCCACCAAATCTATAAACGCTAGGTAACCATATAGTTGATTCAATATCATTAAACAGCTGGTCCAAAAATTCATCCTGATTGACACGAGATGACGTTTACAGCCATCTCTAAATTAAAATTTTCGTCGTATACAGAGACATCATTTTATTTTTACTAACATTTTTAATATTAACCTAGCTATACCTTTAGAGAACCGGAAATACAGTTTGCTACCCCCTTCCATGACTGTAGTTCGATGATACTGGCATAAAACACAAACAAATCACTTTACTAGGTATAGGAGGGAAGAAAAGTAGTTCATCCATTTACGTAAACTAGGAAATATCGCGATTTTGAGTTTATAATTTTCATTAGGTTTTTGTTTAATCAAAATACAGTATTGTATTAACAATAAGTGTTTTTACTACGAACTGAGTTATCCATGCGAACGTATTCATTAAGCAGTGTATATTATACTATCTGCAGCGCATTAGCGTACAATATAGAGAAAGAAGTTAAATTGAAAAATAATCTTAATATGAATATTTAAACACATTTTTGAAAATGGTGGCAGTTCATTTCGATACAGGCTTCAATTCTTTCGTGCATATTATCGCACTATAAATTATTGCATCTAATTCCAATTACCAGTTTCGTCCTTCGTACTAGTAACTCATGTTGAAATAATTCTGTGCCTACTCTATAAAAGAGTACCTTACGTACTGTAAATTCAATCTTCACTTCTGCCCGACCCGCACAGATAAAATTACTCAGACATGCTATCTACTGTCCGTCCAAGTGGTTATGCCGCAGGATCGTAGAAAGGGGGGAAATCACGTGACAGTTAATTACCTAACGAGGGCCTTTTATTTAAGTTATTTTAAACAGTCGTATAATATTACGTAAACGTCCAATTCCTAACAGAAATCAATGTTTTCAGAAAAGAGCTAAGACAGCCCAGCTTTTACAGAGGGGCCAACAGAAGCGGGGGGGGGGAGGATCTGGATGCTACGTAAGCAAACGGACAGTACCTGTGCGAAAATATGATCCAATATTGAAAGCTCTTTCGTCATTGGAAAACACGAACATATTTCTGAAACGTACTATACTCACTAACTCAGTGCTGTTTACTATATGCGGCCTTGATTCTGTGTGGAGAACAGTTGGAACTTCATTAGTAGAAGGGGTGGGAGTGAAGTACATTAAAAAACTCAGGTACAATAAAAATTGAAGTAAAAATAAAATGATGTCCCTGTACATGAAAATAGAAGTGCAGGTATGTGCACTGTAGCCACAGATGTCAGATTATCAATTGTGTGGATAAAAGCGGGACATAACAATAACAATGGCCTTAGGAGCTTTAGCAATGGCTATAAATTGGATTATACGCGCGTTCGTGACATTTTTACAAGCTATTGACATAAATCATGGCTACACCTTGACGGGTGGCGCGGTAGACAGCATAATAATAGAGCACGGGAGAGAGGGTTGACTCTGTAACAGACTCGACTAAATTAAAAGATGGGTCTGATGGCTATAAATAGCGATAGTACAAAGGATATTGAGCCAGAGTCTCGGGGAGACGTACCCCGTCGAGATCAACCGCCCTCATATTACTCCCTCAGTGCTGGAGCTACGTCACAAAGCTTGCCGGGATTAGCATGTGTTCCGATGTACAGGATTACTGGTGCACAGGTCACTGGATAGCTTGTTTAATAATTAAATCTCATTAAAACTCATGTAACTGATTTTGATTCTATGCATTTTTCTACTTTATTTTATATTCTCCTTGTATTATGTAACTGATCTGGACTATTTGTAATTTTCTACTATATTTTATGTAATCTCTAAGGTATCTTCTTTTGCGTTGTTTTGTATTTTATCACATAATTTTGTATTTCATGTACAGTAGTGGCAAAAAAACCGGACCGGCCCTTGTAGCTGATTTCAAAGCCTTGTTCACTCCAGGGCACGATAGACTGATAACTAAGACTTTCGTGGTTCGAATCCTTCCTGGGAAGGAAACTTTTTGTTCCTCATTCAAGTTTATTCCCAATACTTTTCGATTGCAGTGATATTTTACTACTTAACTTATTCCCAGAACATGAATTTTACCAGCAATCGAATACTAGCAGAAGAGGGGCGATACAAAGAGAACAAGTGGAATACAAGGAGGAGAAGGGGAATACGAGAATAACAAATGGAATATAAAGAAAACAAGGCGAATACAAGGAGAACAAGAAGAATACGAGGAGAACAAGGGGAACAAAAATGTATGACGGGAATAAAAGGAGTAAAAGAGGGATAACAGGAGTACAAGGGAAATACATGCAAAGCAAGGCAAATACAGGGGAAAAATGAGAATATAAAGAGATTAAGCGGAAATACAAGGAGAACAGAGGGAATACAAGAAGAACGCAAACTTCTGTACCGAAACTCCTAACTATAGCAAAGCAATGGGGGGAATGAAGTACTGACTGTACAGTACACACAACTACAAATCGTGGCGGCGTTAATTGAATAGACTGTACCGGCTGAGTAGGGATGTTCATGTTCATTTACATATTAATAGATTCGTAAACTACGTGTAAGATTTTTACTTTCAGTAAAGATTAAGTAACAATATTTATACCGTGATCGTAGTATGAAATTTAAAGTTATTATGTGTATGAAAAAATAATGCAACAGCGGTTGATCATGAGTAAAATAGCAATCTGCAAAAGAAATTTATCATTTTTGTAGTTATAATTTTCATATTTTCACCTAAAACATCTGTACTCGACCTACTAGAAGAGAAAATATGTAACGCTTTGACATGAAACATTTCTCTATAAATTCTGGCGCCAAACAAATGACTACAGTCACTTCCTTACAAAATCCGTGGCCTACTGTATCGCAATAAAATTAGCACTAAAATAAGTAATTCCCGTTATTGTTATGTTTGCCAAGTATTTATTCTTTCGCTACTCCAGTTATCATAGACAACTCTTACAGGTATTAAACAAGTAGAAAATGAACAATATTCTGTACTTACGACAAAATATGACTTTTGAGAAACTCGCAGGTTCATTGCCGCCCTCATATAAGCCCTTTATCGGTTCCTATCCTGGTCAAGATTAATTCAGCCTCTATCATCATATCCCACCTCCCTCAAATACATTTTAATATTATCCTCCCATCTTTGTCTCGGCCTCCCCAAAGATCTGTTCCCTCCGGCCTCCCAACTAACACTCTATAGGGTAAACTAGGGTTTGTTGGACAGTCGGGCATGTTGGATACTCCGTACTTTAACGTGTTACCACGCCACTTGTGGGCACCACATTCTGTTAGAAGTCAATGACGGAAGTAGCCCCACTCGTGGCTTCTTTCGTCATTGACTTCTAGCTGAATGTGGTGCCCACAAGTGGCGTGGTAACACGTTAAAGTACGGAGTGTCCAACATGCCCGACTGTCCAACAGACCCTAGTTTACCCTATGCATTTCTGGACAATGTTCTATAAGTACATTTTAATTCAATTGTGGAGGAAATAGTTATGAACATATTGGGTAGGGCTACATGGGTGATGAATATCAAATAATAGTACATTATTCAATGAGCCTATAATGAAGATAATTAAGAAGCGAGTATGGATATTTATGAAACGAGCGCAAGCGAGTTTCATAATTTTCATACGAGCTTCTTAATTACCATTATAGGCGAGTTTCATACGACTTTTTATGCTCGATCATATTTCTAACTTGATATTATTAATTTTCTTTGTTTCTGATCTTGACGAATGTCCCGTATGTTGTGAGATGTGCGCAGACGCGAAAGTATTGATTTTTCCGATTAACAGATGTTCACATTGACCTTGCTAGGCCATAAGAACCTACAGAGATAACATTGAAATTGAATTAGACATTGAAAAACGAGATGACAAATTGAATTTATTTGAATATTATTTACAATTAACGCTAATTCTTATAGTAACAGAACATAACCTTCTGCGACAGTATTGGATTTCCAGCCTCCGTGACTTTTCGCTAATTCTCTTTCGATTGCATATCCGAGAATAATCGATACTTGCGGTATTATAACGGTAGAAAGCTGGCCTGTCATTGGCTGAACAGTTGTAACCTGAGTCGTCATTGGCTGAAAGACCTGACCTTTAATGAGTAGGTGTACTTTAATGACATACATTAAAGGTCTGCTACCAGGTGTATAATTACTACATTTCGGCATGGTCGAGCATAAAATACATTACAGTGTCAATTTTGTCTCACATTTTACGCCATGAATTCTTGGCTTAGGTTATAGTATTATGGCAAAAGCAGAACGCGAACTGTATTATCTAACATTACTAAAGTAACGAACTGAATGAGTTCAGAATCGTTAAAAACTACTTATAAATTACAAAAATTGACATTTTAACAATCAATATTCACTCGTTTCACGACAAAGCATACAACAATCACATACTTCTATAACGACTTGTCAATTGAAAGCATTCATATCTTTGTTGGCATTATTTACAAACATGACTATTTATTCACATAACACTTATCACGTGCTTTGAATACATGGTTATTCCAGTACTGCTTTATAAACTGGACAGAACAAATCGGAGCGACGCCTTTTCATTACTGCTCGTTAGCAGGACCAATTTTAAACTTTATAAATTGAGCCAATTATATCCGTAGATGCGTATAACTATGTTTCGAAATAACACATTTGTTGCTTTGGTTAATTTGACATTAAAGCTTTTTCGTATTTTTGCTCAAAGCAGGAGTGAGTTATTGAAGAGCAATTTTAGAAGTATAATTCTTCCGACAAAAGCAATGGAATTAATTTGTATCATCTAGTGGGATGCGGCGACTTGTGACGGGAGGTGGATTTGCTTGCTTTTTCCACTCTGGAATTAATCCCATCCGATCTTTGCCAGTCTTATTAGGTACAGTTGTCAAAAGAAAAAGTGGCCGCTCTCCTGAAACAAAGTTCCCTTCGGGTATCTTCGCTACAATTCGGAGACAGGCGATGTTACATGTTGTTGGATCACGTTGCCTGATATCTACAGCTATAATTGAAGTATTTTGTGTGTTATTCGATAGCGTAATGATAGCGTTCAGGCCTCTTATTCGAGAGATCCTGCGTTCGACTACAACCTCGTGCTTTTTATGTTCTTTTTTGTTCTGTTTTTGAGAGAGACAAACTATATATAACGGCTCCTTTCTCTTTTACGATTATTTTAGTAATTAACATCAGGTTCATTAATATATTATGCCATGACTTTATCATTATGATATTGTGGCTGCAAATGGAAAGAAAAAAGATTTTATTCTCAATGAAAATATCTTTCGTGGCATAAACAAAACAAATTTACTGGCGTTGGCCTTAAAACATTCAAACAATTAAGCGTTGAAAAAACAAAACAAAAAGCCACAATTCAATATTTAGTCTATCTTCCTCTTATCTCGATCATCTTGCAGTCGAGTGGGCATGGAATCGACTAGTCTTTGCAAAAAGCGACTGTTCTTAGACACGATATTCCAGGCATTCTGAACATATATACATAAGTTTTCTGTCCATGGGCAGGTCTTTCATTGCAAATCCAGCAATCTCCAATCTTTCCTATTTCCTGCCTTCCTCTTAGTCTCCGCATATGATCCACAAATCCTAATGTCGTCTATTATTCTTTTCAACCAGAGACCCAACAAATTCCTTTTCCTCTTTCTAATCACTTTCAGCATCATTCTTTCTTCACTCACTTTATCAAACACAATTTTATTTCTTATTCTGTCTGTCCACTTCACACGCACCGTTCTTCACCACATCCACGTTTCAAATGCTTCAATTCGTTTCTCTTCATTTCGTCGTAATGCCCATGTTCCTGACCCATACAATGCCACACTCCATACCAAGCACTTCACTAGTCTCTTCCTTAGTTCTTATTCCAGAGGTCCGCAGAAGATCCTTCTTCTTCTATTAAAAGCTTCCTTTGTTCATGTTTGCAGTTTTTCTTGGGAAGGATAGGCCTAAATGCGGTAACATCCCGTTGCTTTCCGCACACCACTATCTCTTTCGCATCTTATTAAATTCCAGGGGGCCCAAGAGTGAAGATGAGGAGAGTGGATTTGACTAATTGGGCCCTCCGGACTTCACCGAAAGTCACGGCAAGGGTTAAATATCAATTCTATCAGGATGTTTGACCCGATCAGAGACCGGGAAATCTCAATTAGCCTTTGCCCCACGCATCCTGGACTAGCTTCTACGAATCATCAGAAAATCTTAGAGTGTGATTGGGCCAATTTTTCCGAAAATATTTCCACACTTTTGCCCTCGTAGCTCAGCGGACGAACGTCGGAATTTAGATGTCAACGTCTCAGGTTCAATTCCTCGTTACTCCTTTTCATTTTATTGAGGTTCAAGATAGTATAATGTAATAATACAAAAAGAAAAACTAATAGCAGTATTATTCAACTGGATTTTTCCAAACCTAATATTAAATTTATGTTATATATATCGCTAAAGAACGATTACAATATAAATAACTTGAATATTATTTATACAGTATCACTAAAGAACGATAACACAATATAAATGATAAATATCGGTTTGTTTAATTAATATAAGATATTATATAATACGTATTTAATTATCTAAATATAATAATCTATTTTACAAAGAAAGATGTTTATTTGTGTTATAATAATTACTTACATAAAATACAGATTATTTATATTGCGAAAGAACAATGACAATAAAAATAACTTGAATATTATTTTATAATGCTAATGAAGGAAAACAGAATATAAATGATAACTTGAATATTATTTATATCGCTAAAGAACGATAACAGAATATAAAAAACGTGAATATTATTCATATCGGAATGTCACGGATTTATTACAGATGTATTTAAGAAATTGTAGAAGAATAGTAATTAGTAACAGTGTCATATTTATTCTTCTTGGAGACAAATTTGTAACTTTTAAAAGTGTGGTTACTATGTTGAAGTGTATGTGTTGTAACGGATGCTTGATTTGTTATGTATGTGAGTCAGTTATGGGATGCTTGATGTCGAAATGTCGTAATTATAGTTTGATTGTGTTTGTGTGACTATTGTGTATTAATTTATGATGTATGGTACGGAAAGCTGCATATGTGTTATAGAAGTGTTACGTATGTGGGTTGTTAATGTTTTAGTATGTTTCAAATTGATAACTGATATTTGTTTTGCAATCGCAATGCCTAATTTACGGATTGTTTATGTTTTGTTTACATCGCTTAAGCTAATTTAATTTTCTTTTCCGTTTCTCTTTATGCTTATCTTTTTTGTGTATGAAACTATAGCCCTAACATACATATGTAAAATAGGGCTAACCCCCATTGGAGATACAATAATAATAATTATTATTATTCATATCGTTATAAAACGATAACAGAATACAAATGATGACTTGAATTTTATTCATATCTCTAAAGAACGATAACAAAATATAAATAACGTGATATCCATAAAGAGCGATAACTGGATATAAATGATAATTTGAATAGCATTTACATCGCTAAAGAACGATTAAAAAATAAAATGAAAACTTGAAGAAGGCCCGAACCCACAACCTTTGAATCATTAAACAAGCACTCTTTCGCTGGTCTACGAGGCGCAGATATGGATCTCCGCGACTCGAAGTGGACTTTGAAAATATACGCTGTTCACGAGTGCGGCCACTTTTTTTTTTTTTTTTTTTTTTTTTTTTTTTTTTTGACAGCTGTACACACAAAATGCTTTCTTGGAAATAACAAAACCACGTTTTTTGCAGGCTCCTATGATTTTCACGTAACTGTACTTGGCATCGGAAAGAGTTGTTATGTACCCCTCCCAAAAGGCTCGATTTTCTTGGGCATTGCTACTGTGATACACCGTGCACTCTGATTATATTTATGAAATCACTCACTACTGATCTGTCACCTCTCGCCGCAATTCAACTGTTGGTGTGATTCCTGACACGCGCGACGTCATTCAAATTCGTTATCAGAGATCGGAAACAACCCTGTAGACCATTAGGCTAGTCAGGTGAAAAATATAAAGCGTTCTGTAACTTTCTCCATTTCCCTGTAACTTCATTCCTCTTAGCCTCAAATATTTTTCTAAGAACCTTATTCTCAAACACCGTTAATCTCTGTTCCTCTCTCAAAGTGAGAGTCCAAGTTTCACAACCATACAGAAGAACCGGAAATATAACTGTTTTATAAATTATAACTTTCAGATTTTTAGACAGCAGACTAGATGATATAAGTTTCTCAACCGAATAATAAAGGCATTTCCCGTTATGACATTTTATAGTATTAGCATTTAGTATTATTAATTAATAGTTCAAATGTACATAAACTTAATAATTAAAATTGATATATGCACAAATAGTGATTATACACAATTTAATAACAAATTTTCATTCATATAACTATTCAATTTATGTTGGTTTAACTTATATTTATTTCTGGTTTTAGTGCAAGTTTTCACCCTATCGCATTTATTTTAAACATTCAAATTTCTTTACTTGCTAAGTTTGAAATTTCTTTTTTAACTCTATAATAAACAAGTGTACGTATATAAATCGTCCCTGCTGCTATATTCATCCAATTATCTTTTACAACAGACATATTTATATTTAAATTTTAGTTCCTCGTTTACAAAAAAACTTAACTGTTTCATGTAATAAATATCGTATTGAAGTTAGCAGATGTCGACAATAAGTGAACAAACTGAATAACTGAATCGGCACATTCAATGCCTATATAAGGGCAGTAGTTCATAGTAGTCAGCCTTAATTTACGTCACGGCAAATGTGAGCAGATCTTGAAAATGCTATTTCAATATTTGGGCAATAATGTATTGCTAGAAATAGCGCTGTAGCGGTTTGTATTACTAAACATAATCCTATGACATTTTATAATACATTATATTTTTCAAAATTGGCGTAAACTATTCAGCAATGTTAAAAATAATTCAATGTCAGAGACGCAGCAATATTGGGGAAGTTGTACAGTTGAATCAAGTGATAATTCGCGGAAGAGCGCAGCCCCAGAGGTTTGCGGCGCACGGACTGCTCTCGGTGTCTACGCGAGTGTTGGAATGCAATTAAGGTTCCCTTAAGAGCCGCGTCGCCGCATGCTTTGAATGAGAAGTGGACACCAAGCCGCAAGATGTTGGCTTCCCCTCCCAACACTCCATCTAACTATAATTATTGTTGTTAGAGTGTAAAGACGCGCAGTAATATTGCATTAATGCGTCATGATTCTTCATCACTGTATGAGAAACATTCTGTATTAAGCTGTAATATATCATCATGACTTCAAACATATACAGTAAACTACTCTTTATCGGAGGTAATGAAGAGGAGGAGGTGAAAGGAATTTTAAAAAGTGACAGGGGATTTTACGATTCTTGGAAGTTAAATTTTTATACTCTGGGCTGTTATTGTGATATTTAGATTTTTATGCTCGACCATGCCGAAATGTAGTAATTATACACCTAGTAGTAGCCATTTAATGCATCTCATTAAAGTACACCTATTCATCATTGTTCAGTTGTTCAGCCAATGAGAAATCACCATTGCACCTTTATAAAACCGCTAGTATCGATTATTTTCGGATATGCAATCGAAAGACAATTAGCGAAACGTCACGGAGGCTGGAAATCCAATACTGTCGCAGAAGGTTATGTTCTGTTACTATAATAATAATTAGCGTTAATTGTAAATAATATTCACATAAATTCAATTTGCCATCTCGTTTTTCAATTCTAAATCAATTTCCAGGTTATATCAATATTAATATTCATGTTATTCTCTAGATTATATCAAGGTCAATGCAATTCGTCCCTCGGAAAAAAAATCAATACTTTCGAGTCTGCGCACATCTCACAATTTGGAAGGTCAGTTCCGCTCTTCACTTAGATAACCATAACATGAAAACTTATGAAAAAAAAAATGTTATGTTTTATTTAACGACGCTCGCAACTGCAGAGGTTATATCAGCGTCGCTGAATACTTACGAATAATTTCAAGTTAGAAATATGGTCGAGCATAAAAAGTCGTATGAAACTTGTCTATAATGGTAATTAAGACGCTCGTATGAAAATTATGAAACTCGCTTGCGCTTGTTTCATAAACAAACAAACTCGCGTCTTAATTACTACCATTATAGGCTCGTTGCATAATGTACTATTAAAGAACAGATTCTTATTTATAAAAATTGTGAATATGAATGGAAATGAAATAAATTTTCTGCGCGTTTGTACTTTTCCTTGTACTTACCGTTATTGTTGACAGGTCTTGTACCGAACTTAGATTTACAACATACAAACTAGTTGCTATAGGGCAGGCCTGCAGAACCCGTAAGTAGGGGAAATACGTCAGCCTCACTCCACTTCTATTGGGGATGATTGACTTTACCTAGAGTTGTTGACATTCTTTGCATGTGGGAAGGTCTATCAGTGGCGGCACGTAATTAAAAAAAGATTGTAATAAAGTCATTGTATTTATAATGCGTTAGAATTTGTAAAATAGTTATATTACCAGTTGTTCTGTATCGTTGTGAAACTTGGACTTTCACTTTGAGAGAGGAACATAGGTTAAGGGTGTCTGAGAATAAGGTGTTTAGGAAAATATTTGGAGTTAAGCGGGATTAAGTTACAGGAGAATGGAGAAAGTTACACAACGCAGAACTGCACGCATTGTAGTCTTCATCTGACATAATAATTAGGAACATTAAATCCAGACGTTTGAGATGGGCAGGGCATGTAGCACGTATGGGCGAATCTAAAAATGCATATAGAATGTTAGTTGGGAGGCTGGAGGAAAAAAGACCTTTGTGGAGGCCGAAATGTAGATGGGAGGATAATATAAAATGGATTTAAGTGAGGTGGGATATGATGGTAGAGATAAATTATTACTCTCTGGCTCTTGATAATGGTAATTCATTTGATAACATATAATAGAAAGAAAACTATATTTTTAATAGAATACAAAACAGAAGAAACAAAAACGCGGGCACAAATTTCCACTTAATTTCAGAACTATCCTTTGAAGATGGTCATTTTGAGGGTCAGGTCCATCTCGAGGATGAGATTTATCTTGAAAATGAGGTTCATTTTGAGAAAGAAGTTCACTTACAAGGCAAGTGAATATGAGGTTCATTTTGAGAAAGAGGTTTATTTTAGGGTGAGGTTCAGTTGGAGACGAGGTTCATTTTGAGAATGAGCGTCACTTTGATGCTGAGGTTCATTTTGAGGCCGAGATTCACTTTAAGGATAAGCTAGTTTTGAGGTGAAGTTCAATTTCAGGATGAGGATCATTTTGAGACTGATATTGACTTGGGGATATACATAGTGAGAAAGAAGTTATGGCGAGATTCAGGATTGTGAAAGAGATATGGCAAGGATGATAATATGTGTAAAGCACCGGTACTTTTATGATGCTTAAGATCTCCTCCTCCTAAAGTGGTTCTAAAAATGAAGACGAAGTTTCGCGAGGCACAAGAAACCCCATAAACACATTTCATCATCTTATCATATGTTGCTCGCGCGATAAATTTCTTAAAAAATAGTTGAGGTATTAGTTATTTCATATTAGAAAACCAGGCATGTGTGCCATGTGTTACACGGCTCTTGACATATTACGACACACTGCAACGGGTGGTAAACTTTTTCCATCACAAGCACCCCCAGACCTCACACATGTTCTCCGCGACTTTCAAGTTCTCGAAGTGTCGTAAAAGGATTCCTTACAAAATGGACGTGTCGAAAAAATTACCAAAAAAGTTCACAAATTATTGTACAACGTATGGAGCAAAGCCCTTAAAGTTGAGATAAATTCTTTGCGGGATGTTAATTGAAACGTTTTCGCCCTCATATAATATAAATAAATGAGTGAACTCATATCTAAAACTTGTACAGTCCATTTTTTTTACCATTTTCAAGAAGTGTAGTTTTAAATAAAATTGCATTTTATTAAGAGATTTACAAAGTAGAAAATTTACTTTTTAATTATTTAAATCTGACACTCTGAAGCCAATTTTGAACTCACTTGACGTGTGGTAAGCACGAGATAATAATTATATGCACCTAAGACAAACTGACAATACACACACACACACATACACGCACACGCACATACACAGATATGTATATATATATATATATATATATATGTGTATATATGTATATATATAGACCTACTTACATAACTTACATACAGTACATCCACAGCTTTAGGTATACGAACTAATAAAATTGATAACGTTGTTTTTTAAAAGACATGAAATCTGAGTTCAGACTTGTCAAACAACGTTTGGCTTAAAGTGGAATAATACATTTCTTTAATATAGGCTTTATTCTGTTACAAATTTTCATGATAATTATACTTTGTTGAAAAGAAATGACGCCGATGATCTGACAAGAAAGGTTAAAAAAAGCGATATTGTGAGACGTGATGAAATAGGCGTCATTCCATTCCCATGTAATCATCTTCGAATATCCTAAATTTATATAGACCTACGACAAGCTCCTTTGGAAATGTAAGCAGCCAAATGTTCATCGCTGACAATGTAGTAGACCGGTTTAAATAATGCCCATGAGTTAACATTCAACTTTAGTAAAATAAAAGCATAAATGAAATATTTCCTTATAATTTGGTAAATAGCAATTAAATTAAGCGTGAATCATCATCATCATCATCATCATCATCATCATCACCATCATCATCGTCGTCGTCGTCGTCTTATTATCTTCCGTTATTATTACATATCATCCACTCTGCAACGAATTTCGTAAATATTCATAAACGTTATAACAGCCCTTCGTCATTCATTATCTTCATCCACTATATCGTCATTCTCCGTCAACATATATTCCCGTTATCAATTATGTCCACCATATATTCGTGCACCATCTATTGTCAGTATATATTCCAGTTATCCGTTGTCGTCACTACTTATATTCCTTTACTACCCATTGAACCATGATCTATTGTCCCGCCCATTCATTCGTGTTACCGTCCATTGTTGTCACCATTCGTTTCCTTTATCATCCATTGTCATGAATAGCATAAATTATTTTCAGTATATATCCTCGTTACATTCATTGCTCTCACCGTACATTCTCCTTACATTCATTGCCTTCACTATAGATTCTCGTTACATCCATTGCCTTCACTATAGATTCTCGTTACATTCATTGCTGTCACCGTACATTCTCGTTACATTCATTACTGTTACCGTACATTCTCGTTACATTCATTGCCTTCACTATAGATTCTCGTTACATTCATTGTTCTCACCGTACATTCTCGTTACATCTATTGCCTTCACCATAGATTCTCGTTACTCCATTATCTTCACCATAGATTCTCGTTACATCCATTACCTTCACCATAGATTCTCGTTACATCGATTATCTTCACCATAGATTCTCATTATCTTCACCATAGATTCTCGTTACATCCATTACCTTCACCATAGATTCCCGTTACATTCATAATCTTCACCATAGATTCTCGTTACATCGATTACCTTCACCATAGATTCTCGTTACATTCATAATCTTCACTATAGATTTTCGTTACATCCATTACCTTCACCATAGATTCTCGTTAAATTCATAATCTTCACCATAGATTCTCGTTACATCGATTATCTTCACCATAGATTCTCGTTACATTCATAATCTCCACCATAGAGTCTCGTTACATCGATTATCTTTACCATAGATTCTCGTTACATCCATTATCTTCGCCATAGATTCTCGTTACATTCGTTACCTTCACTATAGATTCTCGTTACATACAGTGCCTTCACCGTACATTCTCGTTTGAGTCATTGTTTTTTACTTATATTCTCGTTATATCCATTGTCTTTCTCTCCTTACCATTCTCTTTAAATCTATCCATTGTCTTTCCCGTAATGTATTGTTAAATCCATTATCTTCACTATACAGTCTTGTTATATCAATTGTTTCACCACATGTTCTCGTTTCATTCTTTGTCTTCACCATATTATTGTCGTTACACACATTATCTTTAATATATACATTTCCGTTACTTCCATTGTCTTCACTATACCTTCTCGTTAAATCCGTTATTTTCACCACACATTCTCGTTTTATGCATTGTCTTAAAAAAAAAAAACTTTCTCGTTACATCCATCATTATTCTTACATATCGATTGCATGTTTTCTTGCAAAAACGTGAAAATATAAAATACAATTTCCTGATAAACACGAACCTTCGGTTTGGTAGGTACTTTTAGCGATTTTGATAGTGATATCATAATGGACACGTTTAAACCATGTGATTACTCTTGACCCCTCAGTGAAACCATCCTGTAAGTTTAGTGCGCATGCAGTAAATCGTGGATAAAAAAGCAGGAATAAAATCGTATGGAATATTGATTCTTGGAAGCCATGCACACATGCATAACTTTATTTCCTTGTTAAAACTTGGAATCTCCTTTACAGTCAAACTTTGCCAAAAGATCTCTCTCCCTCCCTCTCTCTCCGTTGCTAAGGGGCAAAATATCCAGCAAGCATACAAAACTGCAGCCAACTTCCAATTGGTACATTACATTTACATTACACCTTTCTTCTTTAGTTTTAAGGATAAAAGAATATTAAAAATAGAAAATGAACTATTCCAGAGTATCATTTCTTTATTTGGCTAGTCTTCTGAAGCTAAAAATGCGTTGTGAATTACTTTGTACAGATTTTGTTTTTTCAGTTTTTAACTAAAAATTACACTATTCTTACGCACTTATCACAAAGATTGTTATAAATCATACGACTTTAGGAACTTGGTTCTTTACAGTTTAATTGTGCATCCTAATGTACAGTCTTGAAGAATTTACAAGAGTGGCGTGATTTGTAACAATTGTTGTGATAAATACGTAAGAAAAATGTAATTTTGTAGTTAAAAATCGAAAAAAAAAATCTGTACGAAGGAACTATGGAATTGACAACACGTCTTTAGCTTCAGGATACTAGCCAATTAAAGAAATGATACTCCTGAATAGTTTATTGTTTACCTGTAATATTCTTTTACCCTTAAAACTAAATAATAATAGTATTTTACAAACAACTTCAAATTAGTTCTGAAAATATTGAGATTAGGACACATGTTTATATGACATTTTTTGCTCAGAATGACTTTGAAAATAAGTTCCGTAATTGGCGGTAAATCCTTGTGAATCACCCTGTATGTGATTGCACATTCAGAAACCTAACGAGTTACAGAAGGATAATGGGGGCAGAGCATAGTTGCGCCCCCCGGTCAGGTAAAATGCAGCAGATAAAAAAGAGTCCCTGTTTTGTGGGCATAGTTGCGCCCCGTTCCCATCAGGTAGTGAAAAGGGGCATGGCATAGTTGCGCCCCGATGAAATAGGTAGAGGAAAAGACACTACGGAAAGTGGTGCCTCGTAATCAACCAACCTTATTGATTTCTTATTCGATTTAATATTTATTAAAATGAACACCATGAAGTTGGCAATACTTTATTAACTGTTTTTCTACTGTTCATGCAGCGATTATCGACAGCCTACCGTAAAAATAAACATCATGAAGTTGGCAATACTTTATTAACTGTTTTTCTACTGTTCATGCAGTGATTATCGACAGCCTACCGTAAAAATGAACACCATGAAGTTGGCAGTACTTTACTAACTGACATATTCAAATGAGTGAGCCGTTGGAATATGGGGCCTTAGCAGTCTTGACATTTTATTAGTGATTTTCACACCGTCTGTGGCGTATAATGAGGTTAATTTAAAATGAATGTTACTTTTAATGAAAAGGGTAAAGAATTAACAATTCACAATGGTTCCAAGTTTCAATTTTCGAAACCCTGTACCGTAGGGTTAAGATATCAGTGTACAAACAAAAAATGCAGTTCATTTATTGTGTGTGATCGATAAAAATGTGTTATTTTAAATAGCAAAATTGATCATACGCTAGGCCTACCTGATTTCAATGCAGCTACCATTATAATATTTTTAAGTAATTTATTTATTTTGTGTACTATGTCCATCGGGGCGCAACTATGCCATGTCCCTTCTGCTACCTGATTTCTTCAGGGCGCAACTATGTCATGTCCATTCTACTACCTGATTTCTTCGGGGCGCAACTATGCCATGCCTAGGCCTCCCAATTGACCGCGGAGCGCAACTATGCCATACCGTTTACCGGGATAATGGTGCCTGTGCATTTTCTCCTTTCCCGCTTTAGTCTTGCTTCCATGTTTAATTCCCTCACCTGATGCATCTCTCAAGAGGATTCTACTGGGTGTTCAGTCCAAAGTGTGTCATGGCTCGCTGTATGCCGTCATGTGGCTAGTCGATGAGCCTAGAGAATTCAATCTTCCTACACTTCCGCAGAGGTGTATTACTTATGTGCCAGAGAAGTTGCCTAGCAAGTACGGCGTCCATTCAGAAGACTACTTACCGATACGTACGGTAACGCCGGTAATGACAGGAATGTGAACTGTTTCGAAACATGTACTGAGGTGAGTTTTTTTCTTACTGTCGGGATATGTGGAGAGGGTTAAGACGATTACTTACGTATTTGTTGACATTAATTTCGACGGTCAACATGGACACGCAGCATTTGATTTGTATTGTGGAATGGTGCCGTACGCAACCGATGATAACAAATACCCTGCGTACGACTTGCCCTCGCAAAACACAGTTCGAAAGAGGTTGTGGTAGCACACAGACCGTACAGACCGCCATCTGTTGCTACGACGTTCAAGTTATACCGTACACGTTTTCAAGTTCAGATTGAACGCCTTGATTAATAGGCAACTTCTCTGACACAAAAGCTGAAACTCGCTTCAAATCGCTGACTCATCAACAGTGACGTCATGACACACTTTGAAATGAACACCCAGTATTTAGTCCCTTCTATCCTGTATACTTAAAATATATTATTTATAAATTAATTTAAATATCTCATTTTCCTCTTTGGTATCACAAAGAATGCTCTTGTGTTTAATCACTAGAACGACAGTGTATCGCCTTCTTTCTGTGCATAGTTAGGTAATGATTTAACATAACATATATGTCTTTAAATGATAGTTCGCAGAAATGAAGTATGGATATTAATGTTATACCCAACATGATAAAGGCACCAGTAGTGTCGGAATACATGTCATTATAGTCAGATAAGCTAGCTGTGTTACTATCTCCGAGAGTAACATTTTTCCATCGTGTCAATTTAACGAAATTTTGCTCTCCCTGCTTTTCTGTTGAAATGTAGACTACATATCAGTAAAGAACATTGTACTCGGAGATACATAAATAACATCGCGTGTCAGACTTTACGGTCATAAATCTGTTTCAAATGAAATTTTAAGTACGCGACAGAAATTTAAAATTCTCTTTACTATGTCAATAAAGCCTGCCGCCATGCCGCGTAAGGATGATAAGTTAGAATTTTTTATAACAATGATTTACGATTTTACTACGTTTGTGCATGTACGAAAGATTCTTATGCGTCAACCTGAAGCATCTCGACTCTTATTGGACAGATTTTTTTATGCAATATCTAATAAATTACACAGAACTTTATTAAAAAAAATCAGAGTTTAGTTACAAGAAGTTAATTATTTCGAGTCTTTCTAATGAGAATTTTTCATTATGAGCAATAAATTTTGGCTGAGAATAAAGGAATGTTATGAACCATGGGTCAAATGATGTTACGCTTCTTTTTCATGTCTGTCTATTGTTCATTTCAGGGACGGTTGGTGGTATAATTTATGAGTGGTTACATTTGACTTATGCATATAAATTTTACATTATAAAAGCGGCTTTCAAACCATGCAACATAGATTTCACCCCTCTGCCTACATTTCATGAGGTTCCGGGTTCCATTCCCGGTTAGAACACAGGAATTTTTTATTAAAGGAGAATGTTCCTGTGTTCGTCCATGGTCTGGAAATTAGGTTAGGCTTAGGTTTAAGGCACCTCCTGGCACTTCATAACCATTCCTATCATAATATCATATCATCAGGGCAGCGTAATTCCGTTTTCCAGGCGACCGACCCAAGCTCAGAAGTGTGTTACAAATAAGCCATTGCCAGGAGAGATCATAAACGTCATATGACAACCTGGTGGCATTGGAGAAAGATTTCACCCCAACAGAAATATATAAGTAACAAATGGTATGAGGCAGTTGCTCCTTTTACAGTGAAATTACGAATAAAACATCACTATGTGCAAGATCAGGTGTTAGTAAAGCATATTTAAATATTTAAACTGCCAAATGATAGGGCTACTGCTGTTTTAAGTAGGTTATTTTACGACGCTTTATCAATATCTTAGGTATTTAGCGTCTGAATGAGATGAAGATGATAATGCCGATGAAATGAGTCCGGTGTCCAGCACCGAAAGTTAATAGGGCTACTAAATAAAACATTTTCCTTAAACACACTTGGTCCTACTTGAAAAGAAAGTTCGCTCTATTTTCCTTGTTGTAAGTGAATTCATTGAAAACTTTCTGGTTGAAATTGGAAACGTTCATGATTAAGTATTTTTTCACTAAAAAAAACATAGCTAATTCTGAAAGTCTCTCTTGTCGCATGGTATTTTTATAGCATGCTCTCTGTTTAGAGCTGGATAAGATAGTACATATTTCATTTTGTGCGTTTTTATGGAGGTCTGAAAAAAACGCATAAGCAAGAAAAACGTATTAACTGAAATGACATTTTAATTAATATGCCTGGGTTAAATCCCAAATCTCTCCGCAGTGCATATGAAGAGAAGGCATATGCCACTGTTGATAATGATTCGTCCGTCGGATGGGGACGTTAGCCTGGCGGTCCCCTTGGTGCTATTCGACAGAAGTAGGCTACGTGCCGGCACCGAGTTTCCCCTTCTCCCTTCCTCATCTTCATCATCACTCATTCCAGACACTACACTTACACGAACACTTACACATACGCTCACCCTAATATATGACATAACTCTCCACAGATACTACACATGTACAGTGTGACCCGCCGAAGTGGTGTACAACTAGAAAATGGGTCACAATTCTGCCATCTATCCGCAGTTTGCGGAACCCGAATCACGCAAGTGAAGTGGGTGGGTATTGGAGAGACATATTTAATAAATGAATACCATTGAATAATTTATATTAAGTGGACTTATTACTATTAATATTATTACTGTTGTTGTTATTATTATTATTATTATTATTATTTGTAGTCACATCTATCACTTCTAATATTATGGAAGAGAGGGCTTTATGGTTTTAAACTCTTCTACAGTCTGTTTGGAATACACTGAGGGCAACATCAACAACACTCACCCGACCTTCAGCCCGCCATTCGACTCTGATAGGCTGATGCAAATGGAAGCATGCTGCACTCACTTGGTCTTAAGGTTTGGACAAGGAATTTTTACGATATATATTTTGGTAGATATGACCATAAACGTGCGAGCGTGCGCTTATTTAGCTCTCCACACATAAGGTATACAGTATTTAACGTTCATTTCCCGTAACTTGTATTTTTCAAAACCGTTTTCCTGACAACTCGGTAAATTTTTAAGACACTGCAGTAAAATTTTCAAGCAACTGTCTTTCATACTTCTGAACAAGATGAACTACAATTATTGCTATAACATTGAGAGTTTGTTAAAAATAAAAACATTAAAAACTTAACTTCTCATAAGGAATAAAAAACATATTTCTATTGTAGACGTTTCAAAGATTGTAGTTCATATTGTTCATTTGACATTCAGGAATAAATAGACAAAAGAATGACTCAGAAATATTCATAAGTTATTTGTGGACATTATCATAAAACCGGCACATCGGTGCACAAAAACGGTCACTTTTTTGTTATGATAATCACTCATAATGGTGAAACTTTTAGTAAATTTGAAAATAGTCTATAATTGCAGAAGTAGTGAATACTGAGAATGTCAAATTGCAAGGTGAAAGAGTCATTAGTTGTTGAGAAAAGAAATATTGAATTTCCCAAATTTTTTAGTGCTCAAACCTGTATATCCCCCAAAGCTACTTGTTCACCTCTGATAGGCTGAGACCGTGTGGTTTACTTGCTTCCATTTGCATTAGCCTATCAGAGTCGAATGGCGGGCTGAGGATCGGTTGAGTGTTGTTGATGCTTGTTTCCAGCGTGTTTGAAATAGACTATAGAGTAAAAAAATTAATAAGTATTTAATAATATGACGTGATTATTTTACAAAAAAAGAGTCAGCTATTTTGGACAGTTTGCTCCTAAGGAATAAACCATGTTCTCAAATTGTAACAACTGTCCATAATCTGTTCATTTACATCACGATGTATTACGAAACGTTTCATTGTTTCTAAAGCAGTAACATCGTCATTAAATGACACATGATTGTGGAGACAAGCATGTGCAGCTTCGAATTTCTACGAATTTAAAATTGGGTCACTTCTTAACAAAGGAACACGTACTTTATTTTCGTGTTCTTACATTTTCATGGCAAACCTAATTTCGAGCAAATTTGATTTAGAACGTATAAATGACGCTTCGTATCTCCTGTGGTGCAAAATACAATCGCACAAGTGTAAAAAAAAACGTATAAACGAAAAACGCATATCCGAAATAAATTGAAGTGTTCAGAACCATAGTGGGCCAAGCGTCATTTACTAAGATCGTAGGAAACAAGGGTTAAAATGAAGTTATTACCATAATTCAATGGAAACATATAGTAAGTAATATAAAGTATACTCATTAAAACTAAATGATATGTCAGTCTTCATTAAACTATGGCATTCACTTAACTTTAACCTTTGCTTTCTCCGTTTTTAATAAATGGCGCTTGGCCCAATATGGCTCTGAACCCTTCAATTGACATTGAAAGTATAAAGATTTTGTCGGCATCTCAGAAAAGAAAAGAATAAATGTGAAAAACGCGTAAGTACCAAAAGTATAAAATAAGTTTTACTGTATAATTTTCTATTCTTTTTCCTATATGTTTCGCGAAAAGCTGGCCACGAACTTCCTGAAATCTAACTTTCTAAAATTAAGACGTTTGTCATCAAAAGTACTTGGAGGAAGTCTGGAAGATTGCCATGTGAATAAACTCTCATTTTGACGCCACTGAGACTGCTTTGCTGGCGCGCACCGGTTTGCTTCATAAATTTACAGAAGGGCATTTCCCAGTTTCCGCACTTTCTTTCTCGGATATCAGCACTTGCTCTGTGTATCACTATTTTTACGTGAAGAATCCCATTCCTTTAATTCCGCGTTTGTGACTGTGAATTATTACTACAGATTTGAGTGGGAAGTCCTGCCGGTTTCGTCACAATGCCGACTTCCTTCTCGAATCGCAATAATTCATCGTTTAACCGGTTACAATTTTACGTTCCACCTAAGCCCAAAAATTGCGTTTTAATTCAGTGGACGACACAGGAAGTTTTATGACAGTAAAGTCAAGCTCACTGCGGCCACTAGAGAGCGGAAGAGCGCTAGCAGAGGAGATGAAGCCGGTTAAATACAGTATGTGCCAGCAAAGCGTTCATTGTGGACCTGTCGAGCATCAGCCACAATATTGTATTATTTACGGAAGATAGTGTCTTCGAAAATAAGCAAACAAAATGTTTATACAATTATTATTATTAGGTCCACTTTATAACTGTAATTAACTACCATATAACATGTCTATTGTGTAATACAAATTACTACAGCAAGCAAATGTAATATATTGTTGACACTACAAAGCTAAGCATGCGGCCATGTATGAAGAATTAGGAGAGAAATAACGTTTGTACATGTTGAAAGATCGAAAGTAATCGAAAGAAATATTTTTTAAATTGTTATATTCTTATGATTATGTTAGGGGAGAGTTGGGTAGTATCGGACATCGGGTAATATCGGACGTGAGTTTCTTTCATCTACCTGAATGGCATGGTTACGTTTCTGTGATGTCCCATACAGTTCCGTAACCACGTCATTCAGGTACTACCATCTGTGGTAGATGAAAGAAACGCACTGTCCGATATTACTCGATGTCCGATACTACCCAACTATCCCCTATAATTTATGTTATTGATACATTATATTTTATCGAATTCTTGAGATGTTTATTTGAGTTAATTTCGATTTACTTTTAATTATTGTAGGTTTAGTAGCTTAAGGATTACTTTTTTATTTTATTATTTTTTTAACGTTTCAATCAAGACATGGACTTACAGGTTCGGAATCAAGCTTCTGTTCTAACTAGCCTACTAGATACAAAATCTAATACTTAATTACGAGCAGTGGCGGCCGGTGAGGCATTCTGGTGGTGGTGCCAAAAATGAAAATAGGTTGTACGCAAATCACCCTAGTGAAAGTGATAATCACAGCTCACGTTTACATCATGTTAAGTAAAACACATTAATTAAACCAGTTATTTTACCAGGTGTGCAGTTAATAATGCATCTAGTAACAGTTACAATAACATTTCCGAAACTAATAACGAAATTTACAGATAGGCCTACAGATAATGCAAAACTTTCACAGTATTGTTAGTCAAATACAAATAACTTTTATAACTAGTAAAATTACTGGCAAAAACACACGAGATAAACAATGTTATAGATAATAAATGAACACGTTTGCGCTTTATTTAACAGGCCGATGAATCCAAGGCAGGAGTCTGAATAACACATGTTCATGTCCTGCACAGATCTCATGTATCGTTAATAAAAGCATCAATACTAGCAACAATATAGCTATATTTAGTTGCCGCAAAATAAAACAAATGTTACACAAAATTAACAAATAGTATTACATAATATGGAAAAAATATTCATATTTCTAAAAAGAATCATGACTATCTCTGCATTCAATATAGTTAAATTGATAATAATTTACACATTCAAATCCAAGTTGTGTGCATTAGTTTTGAATTGGTAACATTACATTAAGATTTAGCGCGGAACTTTAACTTGTGTTTTCCTGAAAGCCTGCGCTTGATGTTCCCTCCCTAACGTCTCCAACAACCCTGCCATCTAGCGAAATTTCTGCATTACTGCTCTCTAGCGGGCGGAATGGTAACTACTGAGTCAAATTGAATTCGGCTCAAAGTCTGCCATAAGGAATGCATATAAACTAGAATCAGTAGCCTTTTGTACAGTGTTATATGGACGCAGACAGTGCCACACTGAACTGGCTCCAAGGTTCGGAGAAACGCTGCAAGAGTGCGTCCCGATCTGTTCGCGTGCTCGTTCAGGTGAAATACGAATAAAATGTGTATAAATAAACTATTACAACTGTTTTTTATGATATTATTTTCTGTTTCTTTCATTGGTGGTGCCATGGCACACTGGCACTACCCCAAAAGCCGCCTCTGATTACGAGGGAATATCGACTATTCTCAGAAGGATCTTCTGTGAAACCGTGCTTGCGAGCAACAGCTGAGACAGTAACTCCAGGAGAAGCTGGAAAATTTAACGTGATCAAACTCACAGCTCGAACTGTGACTCGACGTACAGCAGAACTTTTTTCATATGTCCATTGACAATTATTATCAATAAGGATTAAATAATTCATAGCATTTTATATATTTTTTCGATGACAGTACGGATATTGTTGGTATTGCACAATTATTCCTTTTCTTTCGAGGCGTAGACCAACATCTTTGTGTGGCAGAGGAATTTTTAGATATCAGCAATATTATTAGTAACTTACGTTTTCGTTATTGTATAATGAACTAGTTTATTTATGGTTGGAAAATTGAAATAAAATTATTTCATAACGTGCGCTTCACTATATATTCTGTTACTGTACAGTATGGTCCAAAAGTCCTGTCACCCGCCCCCCTTATTTGTATGTTGATGTGCATCCAATTTTAAAATGTCATAGCAGATGTGTGACATTGGTTGATACTTTACGTTTCAGCTTGTTTAGTGATCCAGAACGTCAGCATGGGCACCATCATTGCCGCGGCCATGCCTGTATGAAATTTTTCGCAGCAAAGGCGGTGTGATTTCCCTGAATGCCTCCTAACAGCTTGTTTCAAATCTTCAATTGTCTGGTATCGATGTTTCGAGACATGCTGCTTAATTATTCCCCACAGGGAAATGACACCGCCTTTGCTGCTGGAAATTTCACACAGGACATGGCGCCCATCATTTTGTGCCACGACAATGATGGTGCCATACTGATGTTCTGGATCACTAAACAAGCTGGAACGTAAAGTATAAACCATTATCACACATCTGCTATGACATGTTCAAATTGGATGCATATCAACATACAAACAGGGGGGGGGGGTGACAAGACTTTCGGACCTAACTGTACATTTCTGCAAAATATATCGCTTCATCTAAACATTGCCAGATCACAGGCCCTCCACGCTAGTCTTCAGATGACGTGAAGAGCTCACTTACTCCTCACAGAGCCCGCAACTACCCACTCTACGTAACCGCTTGCCCATACTGACGGTAGAAATCTAGAATCAGGCTCACATAACTGTAACAAGACTGAAAACTGATGTCAAGAAATTCGACTGGAGCACTTGTGTTGTAAGGAAATAAGAGGAAGGAAAGTTCGACATCTCCCGCTTGTATTGTGTTTAACATTGGATCCGCAACACGGATGTCAACAAATGCGCCTACAATGTGTTCTTCCGGAACTAGTATGCGATCGATAATTTGTATAACACGTTTTCAGTACATAATTATATCCTGAGAGAGGTGAGAATCCAAATACAAGCCAAGTAATTTAACAGAGGAAACCTCCACTCTCCTCAATTCGAAATTGGCTGGGTGAAATACAGCACTAAATATTTTCCTTACAATTTTACGTTCCAATAAGTTTCATGCAGAATTGGGGTTTCTTCGTAAAACTCGGATGAGTAGAGAATCAACTGGCGTAGTAGTTCACTTTGATGACCATAGCGCAAAGTGTCCGGGTCTAGGGCATTTCGTAACCGGAAATTTTGTCGCCGTTATAGTTTGTCACCTTTTTTCGTCATTAGTTTTTTGATCATCAAATTCATTTTGCCACCATGTTTTTTTTTTTTTTTTGTCACAGAGGAGATTGTTACTGAAGATATTTTGTCATCATATAGGCCTATATTTTGACATAATTTTTTTATACTGAGGTGATTTCATCACCAAAATAATTTCGAAAATTACATTCAGGATGTTTTTTTATGAGTCCAAAACCAGCACTGTGTAATTACTTTAATGGATTTTGAAGTTGCATGCATTCATCCTGTTTTTTTATGGAGTTTCGACCAAACTTTCCACTGAAGTTGTGACCTATGGCACGTAGGTAACCAGGGATATTATCTTCTGTTCTATAGGCTTCATACCTATCGACAATTAAGGCATTTCTGTTCTCTAAGGACGTATATTTCTTCTTTTTTCTGGGTGAAGATTGACCTTCTAATTTCTCAATGCCCTGATGTATCCTTGCAGTCTCCTCCTGTAGCAACTGAAGGACATGGTAAAAGGAGGGATGTGCTTTGCCTGTTGAGGTATTGAGATGTCTAAGCCACGCTTCGCAAGTATTTGTTGTTCTGTGCAGGTTTTCCCTGGTACGAATGTAACAATTCTATGTATTTGGAGGGAACATGGGCTGCTGCCTACTTCTGCCACGTCTATGACCCATGACATAATTATCCTCAAAGTAATCGGAAACTGGGGTTAGCTCAACCATAACATTTTATGTAGGTGACAAAATATCGTGGTGACAAAAATGAACCGACAACAAAATGTAATATGTAACGAAATCACCTGGTGACGAAGATTCCGTGTCCATCCTCTCTCTTTAGGATGATGATTCATTCATTCATAGTTTTCTGCCCAAGGATAGGTCTTTCACTGCAAACCCAGCATTCTCCAATCTTCCATATTTTCTGCCTTCCTCTTAGTCTCCGCATAATATGATTCATATATAATTATGCCGTCTATCATTTGATATCTTCTTCTGTCCCTTTCTAGTTGCATCTACTCGTATAAATAACTTCATATTATGTTCGTTGTAACTTGGAGAGGCATTTCAGCGGAAGTATATCCATGAGAGCTAACTCGTTCCACTGAGTGAGTATGAAGTTATTTACGTTATTTATGATAAAATCCTCATAACATAGCGGAGTATATTGTGCAACAAGTTTTAATATACTAGACTTTCCCCTGGTAGTCGATGATGCTTCTACGGTGTAAGAAATTTTAGCGTAATATCCCACTGAGTATCTCGGCTTTAAAATGAAGTGTCGGATATGAAGGCTTATACAAAGAAGAATTTTTTTCTGAGAATTTTTAATAGCTTGAATGAACGTGCCACGTCTAAAGCGAGTCCGCGTGGTATTTTGGTATTACATTTTTGTCACTTCTTCCTTAAAAGTTTTAATTGGATTTGTGCACTATACACAACACAGAATATACGAACATATAGAGGCCTGAGTATTAGTTATTCCATTATCATTGCTAGATAGTTCAATTCAAGCTCTAACATAAACATTATGAATGTAAAATATTCTTTTATTTATCACATTTACTTTTAGGAAGCGACAGATAAAGTCTTCATACTTCCTTTGTATTCCTTCAAAGGCACATACCCAGTTAGATGCAAAATAACTGTGGATAACGTCCTCAAAGAGCAAGTACCGCAGATAAAATATTTAGAGTTTCTACAGGTGATAAAAATTCAGTTACCGAAAATGTATTTTTCCTAAAGTGTAAAATTGAATCCTCGCTTTGACACCCATCTAACGTGAAAAACAAAAAGGTTTACCGCTTATCAACTTTTGAAGGTGTAAATGTTTATTCTCAACAGATCACATCGAAGTTAGTATTTTTTTTTTCAAAAAAGATTTTCATTTCGAATTTTTTATGTGCCTTACTTAGATATTGAACTATCAATTAAAAATATTACAGCGTGATTGAATATCATAGGAGCTATTACATAATAGATGTTAAAGGGGCTAGAAATATCTTCTTTCAGAAGTTTACGAACGTTAACATTCGTCACCAAATACGTCATTACTGACGTCAACATAGTGTTAACGTTTAGCCTACGACGAGTGTGTGAAAGCTCTCTAATGCTAAAGCCATTTTTGTTAACCTATGTTTTAATTAATCTCATTGACATTTTTAAAACTGGAAAGTATACCACTTAACGCACGGAAAAGCAATTGCTTAATAACAATTGATTACTTCTGAAATGATTTCAGAGTTTAATAATAGTAAAAAAATGTGTACATCATATTGCATGCAAATAAGTAGACAGAGTAAAAATAACCGGCGCACACATTAAATATTTCCTACACTACGAAATTTTTTACAGGCCTATGATTAATATTTTTTCCGAGTTCACTGGCTTCCAGTATGTATGGCAACTTACGCCTACTTCCTCATCTATGCAATTCTCCTTTCTGCTTTGCGGGTGGATTTATTTGTATAATTTTTCATTCGAAATTTTTTGCCGTTCTCTCTTTTGAACGGTCGTCATATAAGTAACAAGAAATGCTGGTACCGGTAATGAAGCATTTAAATGAAACTTCAAACTACGAAGTAATGAAAAGCGCAACTGTAACAAGAAAGATTATTAGAATGATGAATTCATTCCTTTGGAGCAAACATGGAAGCTAAAAGGCACATACGGTATATAAAGGCGTAGTGCGGAATTTATTGCTGTTTGAATCAAAGAGTTGGATACTAAATAAAATTGCACAGTAGTGTGCGAATTAAATGGAGTAGAGATAAGACTGTTGCTTTATTATTTTTATGCTCGACCATGCCGAAATGTACTAATTATACATCTGGTAGCAGTCCTTTAATGCATGTCATTAAAGAACACCTACTCATTAAAGTACAGGTCTTCAGCCAATGATAACTCAGCTTACATGTGTTCAGCCAATGACAAGTCAGCTTTGTACCGTTATAAGACCGCAAGTATCGATTATTCTCGGATATGCAATCGAAAGAGAATTAGCGAAAAGCCACGGAGGCTGGAAATCCAATACTTTCGCAGAAGGTTATGTTCTGTTACTATAATAATTAGCATTAATTGTAAATAATATTCAAATAAATTCAATTTGTCATCTCGTTTTTCAATGTCGAATTCAATAATCAAGGTTATAATATTATAACATTATCAAGTTTAACGGGATTATATCAAGGTCAATGACATTATTGTTCCTCGGAAAAAACAATACTTTCGCGTCTGCGCACATCTCACAATTCACGACCTAGAACAAGGTCACTTCCGATCTTGTCAGATACAAATGTATACATCTGAATACCGGTAATTTCAAGTTAGAAATATGGTCGAGCATAAAAAGTCGTATGAAACTCGCCTATAATGGTAATTAAGAAGCTCGTATGAAAATTATGAAACAACTTGCGCTCGTTTCATAAACATCCATACTCGCTTTCTTAATTACTATCATTATAGGCTCGTTGCATAATGTACTATTATAGTATCAATATCATTTTACTTTTACTCCAATAAGATATATGGTATGTCATCAGTGTGTGTGCTTTTATATGAGATAATTATACTATTTAATTTGCAAGGTTCTAATAAGTTTTCTCATTTCATCACCACTTTATTTGTCAATCACTACACTGTTTACAGTCCGTTGCTTTGGCCCTTGCTTTGATTTTGCCCCCATACTATAGATCAGCGGTGACCAAAACTCGAGCTGCAGTGATTACTTGCGACAGACAACCTATGAAGTAAGGAGACGGAGGAAAGGTACTTGGCATGAAAACTACAACCAGTGGTGGTTCCTGTACTAACATCTTGATCAATCCCGCGGATAAAAATCTCATGCTTTGGTGTATCAGTAATGTCACTGCTGTCATCAAGAGCCAGTGAATAATATACAATTTTTCTTGCTTCTGTTTTTAAATTCCTCTTGAATATAATAGGAATTTTCTGAATTCTTCTCTCGATACTTCGTCGAGAAACTCGTACTGTTTCAAAATTAAAAACTTGTTATGAACAAGTTACTTAAGCTATTTTAACATTAATCTTTTGAGAAATTCTGTTCTATTAAAGGCTTTAGAGCACGAGATATTTCAAACCCCATTAGATAGCTGACTTCCTTACATTTATTTATGTCGTCTTTCTCTTCCTGGCTATGATTTAAGACTTACAGTTCGTTGGCACACTTTTTCTACAATATTATTATTAAATCAATAACTAATAAATAGTTACCCTCGTCTAAAGATTAAGAAGATTAAAATTGACATAAATCCTAATAATTTTATCCTTCTAAGGAGATCTAAAAATATCAGTATTCATGAACGTACAGAAGAATTATAGAAATACATACTTAGCGGTCAATAATAATAATAATAATAATAATAATAATAATAATAATAATAATAATAATAATAATAATGATAATACATTATTCAGCGTGGCAATTAATGTTTCTATATACTCCTAATTGAACTGTTGAGCAAAGTAAACATATTACATTTTGTCCGACAGAACAATAAAAAGTTCTCCTCATTGATATATGATATGATATGATATGATATGATATGATATGATATGATATGATATGATATGATATGATATGATATGATATGATATGATATATCTGCAGTGCTTGGGAAAAGTGACATAAGTCAGTTTCCACAAACCTTCTTTGATAATCTATTGACAACTTCGGAACATCTGCTAGCTTAGAAAAAAATACAAAAGTATTTCTCCCATTACAATAATTCATACAGAAAAAAATCAAATCGACATAAACCAGTGTAAGTTGTCAATAAATTATCAAAAAAGGTTCGTGGAAACTGACTTATGTAACTTTTCCCAAACACTGCAGATATGATATGATGTGATATATGATATGATAAGATATGATATGATATGATATGATGTGATATATATGATATGATATGATATGATATGATATGATATGATATGATATGATATGATATGATATGATATGATATGATATGATATATGATATATGATATATGATATATGATATATGAGATATGATATGATATGATATGATATGATATGATATGATATGATATGATATGATATGATATGATATGATATGATATGATATGATATGATATGATATGTTTATTTGTCAGCCAACTTTACAATTCACAGTTGTTATGGACCATTACATTTCTGCTTTTCGATCCACCATCCCTTTAATACATATCACCTTTATCTATTAATATATTCATTTGCCAAATAATTCTTGATTACTTCTTATTCTTCTGTTTTTACTGAATTCCTGTATACTCTGCCCTATCTATTCTCTTCTATTCTCTCTCATATCTAGACTGTTTCCCTTCCATTTCTCGCTTTCGTATTAAATATTGCATATTCCTTTCCTTAATAATTCACATTTTTTCATTCATTTTCTTCTCTACTCTAAAATCTACCTCCTCTTAATCATTCTTTTCCAGCTATTTTCTCCTGAATTAATTGTTTACATTTCCCTTTCTCTATTTTTATTTACGTATTTACCTCTTTCTCTTCACTTCACTCACTGTACCCATATAGTAAAAATGTGAATTTAATTTACAAGCATAAATTATTATTCATCAATTGAGTAGAAGGTATAAGTAGCTATGTAAAAATATAGTTACTTCTGTTCTAAATTTGTTCTCTTCGCTATTCAGAGCAGTAAGCAATTTGGGCAGTGCATTGAAGACCGTAATACATGTGAATAATGAACTCATTTTTATAACTGCTGAGATTAACGGGGGGTGGATGGAGATTTGATTTGTGCCTTGTATTAAAATCAGACTACAAATGTTCTGATTATTACCAAAAGTATTTTTATTTTTAACTTACATAATCCACTAGTCCCAGCAGGTATATTTAATGTCACGGAAGCAATTTCATTTCATAGGAAACTCCATGGTATTTACACAGTCTACTATATACAGTCACGAAGCTTGGTATGATTTTTTGCCAACGAGTTGCATTTCTCGCGATAGTTGCTAGCCGCTTGGAGCGCTATGAGTACTTAGACTGTGTCACTGCCGTTGTGATCTAATACAGGCCGTAAGGCAGACCATGTGACTCGCTTAACCCGATCACGAAGGGCGGCGTTTCAACCATATAAATTAATTGGAATGAATATTTCTCTAAAATGTAGTGTAATTGCATTAATAAAATTTAAAACAATGAGATACGGTGTAATATTATTTTTGGTGTGAAAATTACGTTGTTCGTATGTGTAATACCTGCCTTTATTTCGATTAAATATTGCGAAATTCTTGTACATTCATTTATGCACGATTCAATAATTTTCAATTGCACCGCACGGATATTTAGATATGTTGAAATTATAGGTTATGTTTGCTGTACCAGTTGCCCCTTTCTGTCTGAATTTAGTGATTTCCAATGCCTTGCCATTCATATGTAAATTATAGGTTATGTTTACTATATTTAACTTATATTTCTAAATTCGCAATCATACATTATAATTTAAGCATAATGTCATGTATGATACCCTGGACATTCAATTTGTCTGTATTTTAATACTACTTGAGTACGGTACTGAATTATTGTATTTATCTACTACTTAAGAGACGAAGTAACACAATTGTACGTACACTAATTTCATAGGAGTGGTATGGTAAATGTTTTGTCTAAAATTAAGGAAGGTAGATGTGCTAAATTGAAATCACAATATAAATTCTTTTTTATTAAACCTCAAAATAGCTTCCATTCTAAACTTGAAATGTTGACGCGAATAGATTATGTTAACATGTAAAATTCTCTTCACATTAAAATGACACAGTTTTGTAATTATTTCTGCAACATATTAAGCAACAAGAAGTAAACGGAACTTATGGACACATTACACTAAATAAAGCTTAGCAATGATAAGCAATAAAGTTATAATATTTCACTGAGCTCCATACACTGAAAAAGAAAACCCGAACAAACATTACGGCCTGGTCTATATCGAAAAGGCATTGACTGTGGCGTATTTCGCATTTTTGTGAAAAGCTATGTAAACTGTGAAATGTTCGTTATCGGTTATAATAACTGTAAATGGCTAAAATACAATAATTTGAATAATAATATGGGACAAGGAGACATTTGTAGTACATACTATAAATTGTAAGAAAAATAGGTTAGAGTTATCCTTCTTCCGAAAGATCCAGGAAGGTGAGTTTATAGAATATAATATATATTTTATGAAAATAATATATAAACCTTGTGTATTTCAGATTTCAATATTCGAAGGAAGGTGTTAATTTTTTCAAAAGAACACGATATCGAAAGTACAATACATTTTATGGTCTGCTAGGGAAAGAGTCTGTGATGAGGCGATAGTAGCGATCCTGGTGGTGAGCAACTATCTATGGATGCATATTTCAACTGTCTATGTTCGCATATTTAGTAAGTATTAAGCTTCGTGACTGTATATACTAGACTGTGGTATTTATACCCGTATGTACTATTTAATAATTCGTTAAACTTTCTTAAATGTAACATTATGTTTAATTTTACTTTTGGGTAAAATTACGAGTTATGAATTAAGTCTCTATCCTATGTGTACATTTTTTGATTCCCTGTCCTCCTTGTACGGAATTTCTCGAACAGTCTGTTTACTGTTTTGAGTTATTTTAATTGTTTGTCTTACAAATTTCTGAGTAGTAATGAAAATTACATACTTTGTTAGCATATTAATTAGTTTTATTTCTCATTTTTTTGTTTCAGGTAAGTGGTAGGTCCTACAAGTTTTCATCACGTAAAAGAATTGTCTGCTATATTCAACACAAGTAAGTGCCTCCTCCAATGTAAGCCTGTGAAATAATATCAATTTATATTAACCACAAAAAAACATAAGCTATTTTATCTATCATTCAGTAATTGTAATGTACTTTAAATATATGGCCCAACTTTACCTTTATGGGCTTATTTAGACCTATTTTAAGCATTCAAGGTTTGTACTAAGTAACTTTGTTGATATTATTTTAAATCAATGCCGATTCAATGTCACAAATTTTTTGCACAAAACGTAATCTGCTATTTTATTAATTGACATTTGTGATTTTAAGATAGTGCATATTATCGTCTCAATACCTGAAAGTATCTTACATTTTTCATTGTACTTTGAAGTCTAGCCGTCGTTATATTTTTCTACCATTTAAAAATAGCAGATATTTTCAGAGAATTTTCACGGTAGGCTTGGTAAGAGGTGAGAAGTTTCTAAATAATTTTTCCAAAGCAAGACCTAGTTCAAAACCGTAATCATTTATCCTTCCCTCACTTGTCTTAATTGTTCCTACGTTCTACAGATCGGTTAGTAGCGTTCGGGGCCGTCAGACTCCGTCTTGCGCCTTCGCTAAATCTCAAATTGCAACTGAGAAAAGGGAGTCCAACATTGCCGCTACTAATAACTGTGCCTACCGTAATCTTTAATGAAGACATAATTTACTATTAAAACTAGTAATAATAAACGCTGACCTATGTTACAATGCCCCTTCGCAGCCACATATTCTCGATATCTGCGTAGAAAATTCCCATTAACACACCTAAGTTTCATAGGTATGATTAATGGAATTTCTGGATTGACATTTCCTTTTTATTCCTCTATTGTGTGAGGATTATTCTTATAAACTTCTCCACAAACAAAAATCACACGGAGTGAGATTGAGGCTAATAGGGGACCATAACCTTGTGCTGGTAATTGTATTCTCAAAAATCTCTAAAACAACATCTAGTGATTTGTAAGCAGTGTGTGCAGTAGCGAAATATTTACCGGCAATCAGCATCTGTTGGTTGTTCGAAAAAGTGTCTTAATATTTCTGCTAGATATCTTGCAGCATTTGTAGTACACCAGTACTTTCATATAGTGGAACTTCATACAGAAGATCGGATTTTTCTGCGCTCCAGTATCGATTGTTTTGTTAAATGACAAGGCGTTTAATTCGAACTATGCTTCATCCAAAAATATGATTATTTTCTTGATAGCGATCCAGTTTTTTAATACTATTATAAGTTGTATTAAAAATATGCTTACGAAGCTTAAAAGCTTCACCGTTTTGAAATACTTTTAAAAACAGGTAATATATCTTGAATATGCCATACGACCGTTTTGAAGTAATGTGCGTTTGCTTCGTCGTCAGCGGTCTTCAAACGACTAAGCAAACGCACTTGAAAACGGCCGTATGTCATATTCAAGATATATTACCTACTTTTTAACAGTATTTTAACACGATTAAATATTTAAAGTTTTAAAGTTTTCACATACTTAAAAAATGTTATTAATTTAGGATCCACACTCGTATTAGCAATACTCTTCAGCAGTCACTTAAAAAACGGATTATACTCGCATGATGGTGCGATAAACAATTGGTGGACAACTATAATTTTATAGGGTTTAGTTTATCAGTTTAGTGGCATTTCTTGCTGATGATTTTAAAAACCCTGTTTCCTGAGGAAACAGAAATTGTTTTGGGATTTGTTCCAGTCGCTCACCTATTTCATCTAAGTATAGTTCCGTAAGAACTCTGCGTATGACAACAGATTCTTCGTTGTCATTAAGAGATACTCTTTCTTGTGACTTTTTAACATGCTAGCGAACACTTTCCCTAGCTGGTTTGCCAGGATATTTTCTTTCGAATCTCCTTATCACTGTTCTGCTCAATTATAGCGTTTGTAGCAAATACCTTACTATAATAATACCGGACAGCTGTATACGAGCAGCAGTGATGTGAGTGCGAAATATCGCGGATCTGACATCTAGCGGAGCGGCGTGGAATTACCTCCACAAATACAGTACAAATATTAACATAGCGGGAATCGGACTATTGTTTAAAACGTGAGGTACTAAAGTGGAATAATATATGAGACACTTACGAAGAATAGTATTTAATGTAACATTATTTTGTATCAAAACTGCATATTGTGAGAAATATTACTTTATATACGCATTGCTGACAACTGCAAAGATAAAATGAGTAGTAATCTAATGCTTGTAATAATTAGTAAAGACAAGTGGACAACAATAAAACTTAATTTGATAAAACCTTAAAATGTCCAATACATTTTAACTTCTATTCATTTATGAGGCCTAAACAAAAAAGCTAATTTTTTATTGTTCTATCAATACAGTGACAAAGACATTAGACCTAATAAAGAATTTTGTTGACTCGCGTTTTATGATCTCTCGGAAATCGAAAGTATGATTTGGAACAATTTGTAATGCTGTAATTGTAGCAATTATAAATGGCACATATACACCCTGATATTTTAACACAGCACTAATTAATAAAACTGTTAACTGCCCAGCAACAATATACATTGTAGTTGATTACAGCTTGTTTCGCGAGTATCACCACACCGGGCGCCTAGGTAGCAGCACCAGCGTAGTTCGCGCGCATAACTGCTAGCTGTCTGGTATTATTATAGTAAGGTATTTGTTTGTAGTAATCTAAAAATTGATTAATGCAGCACTATCAATGTACCTACAAATTTAAATGTGTATTATTTTAACCCTTAAATTGACAAAACTTCATTTCTCACATTAGTTTATTAAACCGTATCGGACTGTAAAGAAAACAACTATCGCAATGTCCATATTTTATATGTTGTACAATATTATAGTATTGTGAAATTTTGGTTAAATTTAATTTTCTTACTAATTTTTTTCTATTGTTCTATTAAAATCATAGCATATGACCTATTAACCTCTTGTATCATATAGGATACTTTGTGATTTTAAGGGTTAAGGGCGGAATTCATAGTCGTCACTTATAAATGAGTGAACCCTTAAGTGGTTACTTATACTCATTTCTAATTCATAGTTGTCCCTCATTCACATAATGAGTGATTACTTAAGTGATTACTTAAGTGTGCTGATCTGTACCCTTAAGTGACCACTCATTTTCAAATTGGATACTGAGAATGATTTTGAGGATTTTGTGGAGTTTGTTGAACGAAATGAGGAAAATATACGTGCCCCAAAAAGGTATATGAGAGACATGGAGAATCCTCTGGAAATGTTTAGTGAACTGGAATTTAAGAAGCGATATCGTTTTCAGATCAATTCGAAGTTGTTGCTCTAGCCAAATTGATCGTTATTTATTTACTTATTTATTTATTTATTTATTTATTTATTTATTTATTTATTTATTTATTTATTTACTTACTTACCCGGTACTTACTTATTTACTTGTTTATTTATTTATTTATTTATTTATTTATTTATTTATTTATTTATTTATTTATTTATTTATTTATATAACAGGGCAAAGCCCCAATTACAATAGACAGTACAGATATTTGTTTAAAAAACATAGAATTACATATAACATGAAAAAGAGATAAAATAGATACAAGTGTAATTACAAATTAAAATAAAAAAAAAACAAATAGATACTACCTAAATAAAAAACACAGATCTAGATATAAATGAAAAATACCAAATGAAAATAAATTAAAAAGAGTTAAGTTTAGATATCATAGCCAAAAATTTAAAATGTAGCTATAATTGGCAAATTACAGAGTTAATATAGTACTATATTAATAAATTCAATATACAGTATTATATAGTAGGCCTAATAGGCTTAATTTATTTATTTAAGAAATTCACTACTACAGAACATGTGTTCCAATTAGTAGGATATCTGATTATAACTGTAACTAACATGCAACTAGAATTTAACATAATATCATGAAACTATTGCTGTATATAACTTATTCAGTACAATAATATTGATAACTCGTTGTTATAGCAACTCCACATGTAGAGCTGTTTTCGATTAGTTCAATGAGAGTCAGCTTTTGTTATGACGTCATGTCCGGCAGCTGTAAGTGAGCACTCATTACGTGAAAATAAGTGTTGTCTATGAATTCGGAATTGACTTAAGGGTTCCCTTATTACAAGCAAACACTTATTACTTAAGGGTTCACTCATTTTATAAGTGACGACTATGAATTCCACCCTAAGGAACGTTAATGCTTTAGTTTTAAAATTTACACACTAGCACTACCATCAGTCCACGAAATTTTCAAACGGTCGACATAGAAATATTCTGCTAAAATCCCCTTCTGCTTCTTTGATGTTATGTAGTTGGTGCTACAGTGGGGGGAATGTTACAAAATTGATGATGAAAACTCCTTCCTTCTCCGCTGGAGCGAACCAGCATTATTCCAACCTCTGACAGTCACTGTACTCCCTGAGCTGCCTCGAATCGCGCAATGTCTACAGCACGGCAATATAAATATAACCCACAAATTAGAGTATCAAATGTGAAGACGTGAATAATGAGAAAGCGTTCTTCGAACACGGTGTCGCCGGCCAAGAAGAAGCTGTTTCGAAATAATAGGTGAATGAATCATTTAATGTGGCTGCAGTGTGCTAGAAATTTGGCAACCTCCGTAAGAGAAAAGGACAGACCTGTGGGATATCATGGAAGAGTGGTCAGAGAGGTCAAGTGCACGCTAAATTGATTCCTTCACCGTTGCCGGCTAAGGCTTGTCTCTCTTCATTTCCACCTCAACTACGGTATGTCTAATTTCATCCGTGTATCCTTCCTGCCGAAAGGTCGTAATTTATAATGGCTGTTTTGCACTATCAGACAGAGCTTTACATGATATAAGCTTACTTCTCTTTGTGTGGGCGAGCTACGTCACTGCTCAAGTTAACAAGATAGATGGATGGATTTATTGAGTAATATTATACATACAGATGTTATATTATCATAATTTTCTCTAAAATCCAATGCACGGGTCTTGTGACCGTACGTGCTTTGTACCTAAAACAAGTCCTACTTTGCAGGTTTCACCCCCTACCTATGATTATATCCAACCATTCTCTAAATGTCTAAAAGAACACATATTAAAATGAAAATGGCACAACAGAACACATTATATAATATCCTAACCTAAAAAACAGACATAAAAATGTATAATTGGGTAGATACCATTATTCCTTCGTCAGTTCGTGTCACAAACTTCAACAGCTGAAGTTCTAATCTGTCTCGCCTTCAAGAGGAACAATCCAGTCTTTTGTTCGTATTCTCTATTCTCCATGAGGTTAAGACATGCAAGCGAACTCCTGTTCTGACTTAGCATCGAGGGTGGTAGATATTTTCTCCGTACTTGTTCCAATTCGACACAGTGTAATAAAATATGTCTATAGGAGTCCTTTTCTCCGCACAGTGGACAAAGGCGCTCTCCTTCTTCGTTGACAATTTTATTACTTTTCTATGCCCCCAAACTTAGCCACGCTAAACCTGCTCTACTGCCTTTGTTACGAGAATTTATGTAGTCACACCTTCCTCAATTAAGCACGAGATATGATTGTAAATGTATCGAGGACTTTTCCGAACATAGGAGCTCAGCCTCTTGCCTCTCGATATCAATTAATCGCATCTTCACATTACGCCATACATTTCTTCCATTATTATCACCTTTATCCCACACCCTCTCTGCAGCCCTCTCTGCAGTTTATAAACCCACCCTTTTTCCCCAACCCTCTCTTTGTTGAAGTTGTTAATGGTAAGCGGTTACAGTATTACCTATACTAAATACTATACATAATAATCTGATACACTGCTGTATACCACTGCTAGTGAAGGACTTCACTTTTACGATGTCTCAACAGTTAAGTTGTAGTAATTGAAAGGGCACAGAAATGTGTCTTTCTTCATTATTTTCCATTTTCTTCTGACTCTAATAGTTGTGATCGACATTATTTTAATGCGCGGAATGTGTCATTTATCTCACTGCTAGTGAAATGCATCGAATTTCGATCCTCGAATAATCCTGCGAGATTTTTGGTAATTAGGAATTCCTTTTTATGTCATCCTGATTTTAATTTAGGCTATCACCATTAATCATGTATCATCTCTGTTGGAGTCAACTATCCGAAGAGAGGTTTGAACCTCATAACTAGAGCCCGGATGCTTAGGCATTTATTTTGGTTAAAATAGACAGACATATAGGCACTAAAATAGTAAAAAATAGGCAGTGAAATAGGTATTTATTAATCATGGAAATATAGAAAAAAATAGACAAATACTTAATAGACTATCCCATACGGTACTCACTTTCCTTGGTTACGTGTCACAACAAGATTATTTTTTAAGTTGGCAACTGTCATAGTGAGTCGCCTGTCAGGGAGAACGTTTTTCATGGTGGAAAAAGATCTTTTTACTTCTACTGACGTGTTTCGAGCAAACTTAAAACAACTTATTTCAGAAGGACTGTCTCTACTTTCTTTCAGAGATCGGGAAACTCCGACTGTGTACTGGGATTAGAGATTCAAAGTACGCATGACTTGTGCGTGCAAGCGACAACAGTAACGGGACTTGGAGACTTGCTTTTAAAGGCTGGTTCACAATTAACCGGAAATGGAAACGACAACGGGAACGAGAAAGGAAAAATTGTTAAAATAAATGTATTTAAATGTGAACATTCACAATTAACTATTATGAATGCTCACATTTAAATACATTTATTTTAACATTATTTCCGTTCTCGTTGTCGTTGTCGTTTCCGTTCCCGGTTTATTGTGAACCAGCCTTAATACTTCCCTCATCCCCTTTCTTTCGCTGGTAAACCCCGAAGTGACCTGAGCACTGAGGGTTATATTGTTCAAACATCTTTGTTAAGTGACGTAAAAGATGGAATCGGTAGGGGTGAAAAGTTTACGAATTCTTGGAAACATATGTATTGAAAATATTAATTTGTGTGAGGTGAATATATAGGCTTATTTTTAATTTGTACAACCGTTCTTTTTTGTTTTTTGATGTAATTTATGTGCGGTTTATTTTAAATGCATTAAAATATAGAACATGTACGATAACGACGTAAAAAGGTTAAAAAAAGGCATTTAACCTTAAAATAGGCACCGGGAGGTAAAATAGACAAAAAAGGCAAAATAAAAATTGGGCCTATCGTCCCCAAATGTGTGGAAACGTGTTTACCTCTAATAGGTCTTTCATACATACTCTCAGTTAAAAAAAAAAGGCATTTTGCCTACATTTGGACTCTACTCATAAGTGATACCAATAAGGCATCACTCATGAGGCAACTAAGCCAAAATATAATGGGATTGGATGACCAGCTTGCTAAGGATTTGTCCCTTAAAAAGACTGTATTGTCATTCTAGTAGCGAGTTTATGAAAGCACAGGACTAACATCTTGCATCTTCATGGCTTGTGAAGAGGATACCCGTAATTGTTCTAATGCTTGAGGGAAGAAGGCTATAACGCATACAAAAATTATGACAAAACATGCACTGATACTTTTGACAATATCTACCACAATATTTATGATAGCTATACATAAATTTTATCACTGCATCTCGAAAGGAAGCTGAATTCAATGGCATACAGATCACGTAATTTAGATTACTCATTTGTCCTAAACAATTTGTTTAATTGTTGAAACAAATCGAAAATATGTTGAAACGTAATATCACACAGGTTTAATTTTTACTGGTAAACTAATGATCTCATTGGTCCTACATTTTTATCTAGTCTTACATACACACAGAGTGATTCACGAGGATTTGCCGTCCCTTACTGAGCTTATTTCCGAAGACATTCTGAGCAAAAAAGTCACATAAACATTTGTCCTAATCTCAATATCCACCTCGCGTCAATGGAATTCCTTGTCACAAAGTATTAGGGGCTGCAAGACAACAAACACTTTTAAGAACAGCTTAAAAGATAACCTTATTAGCATTTCACTCTAATCATACTGATTTAAAATATTACTGACTACACTGTTGCTTTTTTTCTTTAGACATCATCCTGATTGTGCTGCATTTTCAAAATTGTCTCATAAAATCTCTTTCTATTATCTAATATCATTTGAAATATATTAACATTCTATGTATTTTAGTTTAATTCTGCTCCACAGTTTATTTCAGTGTTTAATTAATAGTTCATAATATTTTGTTGTTTAATTCGTAAATAACTCTTGTATACATGTAACTCTCATCTAAATCAAATTGTTGAATTCTTTGTAAGTTCATGCATATGAATATACACTTTTTGCTGGTTGAGTGGAAGAGAAGGCCTTACGGCCTTAACTCTGCCAGCTAAAATAAATCATTATTATTATTATTATTATTATTATTATTATTATTATTATTATTATTATTATTATTATTATTATTATTATTATATTTTCAGAAGTACACTAATTTGAAATTTTTGTAAAATACCATTCTTCTTGAGTTTTAATGATAAAAGAATATTACAGACAAAGAATGAACTATTCAGGAGTATCATTTCTTTAATTAGCTAATATTCTGAAGTTGAAAATGTGTTGTCAATTCCTTAGTTACTTCGTACAGATTTTTTTTTTCGATTTTTAACTACAAAATTACATTTTCTTACACATTTATCACAACAATTGTTACAAATCACGTTACTCTTGTAAATTCTTCAAGACTGTACATTACGATGTATAATTAAAATGTAAAGAACCAAGTTCCTAAAGTCGTATGTTTTGTAACAATTTTTGTGATAAATACATAAGAATGATGTCATTTTTAGTTTAAAATTTAAAAACAAAGTCTGTACAAGGCAATTGACAACAAATTTTTAGCTTCAGAACACTAGCCAATTAAAGAAATGATACTTCTAAATAGTTTATTCTCTATTTGTAATATTCCTTTACCCTTAAAAGTAAAAAAAAAAAAAGTATTTTACAAACAACTTCAAATTAGTGTAACTTTGAAAATATTGAGATTAGGACAAATGTTTACATGATATTTTTTGCTCAGAATGCCTTCGGAAATAAGCTCCGTAAGTGACGGTAAATCCTCGTGAATCACCCTATATACAGCTATATGAAACTCACTTTTTACTTAATTACAGAAAGATCTGTGATTCTTGTGATATTTTAAAACATTAGAGTTTGGTAAAAATAATAATTTTCACAGCATGTAATCGAATTATGAAATTAGCATAATTTTAAAGTTACAAAAATAAAAACTTAGTTTCACTATTATAAGCTAATATGTAAGATCTAATAAAAAGAATATAGTATCAATGCCGTCATTAGTTTACCAGCAAACTGTACCTATGTGATGTTATTTTTAATTATATTTTACATTTGTTGCAACAATTAAATAAATTGTAAAGAACAAATGAATAATCTAAATTAAGTGAACTATAAGCATTCTTTCAAGATTCAGTGGTCAAATTTATGTATGGGTATCATAAATCTTATGGTATATATCGTCGAAAGTGTGACTGTATGTTTTGACATAATTTTTTTACGAGTTCATAGACCGCTGCTCTTAAATGGTAACATAATTCCTGCACTGCATTATTCTGCATTAGAAAACTACGTCTGCCGTACGCAAGCCCAAGAGAAGCTGCTCCATCACTACTATTGATACTGCAAATTACGAACTACATAGCGCGCTCTGGCAACAAGTTCGAATTATCATTATCCAGTGCTTGGTGATGTGACCTTAATATCTTGCTCCCCGTTCCACTTGGCAAATTCTCAATTGGAGTCCCGGCTTTGGCTAGCTGCAGTGAAGTGTCCTGCAAATGGTTTACAGACACATTCCCTATTACATCATAAAACTACGTTCGCCAAACTTCACTGTATAGGCCTAGTCATGTTTATTTAAATCAGTATTGTTTTCACATTTACTTCCTTATTTTTATAAAAACTCAACATTTTGATAAAAATAAATGATATAAAGCTTGTTTACAGATTACTTCTGCCCTGGTTTTCCACCAACAAGAGAAATGTTAAACTCGTATCAAAAACGTTGGACATGCTTGTAACAGACATGTTAAAACTTAGTCTTAATTCGTCAGTGTTTTCATTAAATTGATTAAAAAATTTTACATACAAAAACAATATAATTATTACAGTATTAAAACACACATTGTAAATCAAGGTTAAACCATACATGCTTCAGGAAGTGCGGTCCTATCTTCGATGGTCATCTGTAAGGAGATCATCGTATCAAAAACTCTCTACAATAATAATAATAATAATAATAATAATAATAATAATAATAATAATAATAATAATAATAATAATAATAAATATTTAGATCTCAAATACATTCAGGCTCTATATGTTTGTTCTTTTCATCTTTACCAAGCCGTCTTTGTCTTTGTCGTTTATAGGTTTGTATAGTGCTGTTTTAGCTATCCTATGGCTTATTATTAGACAATTTTTAATCCAAATACCGTACTACAATTCTTCAAAATCGGCATCAAGCACTTCTTTCTATCCCTTATGACAGAACGTCTATATACTCATCCCCCTACACTGTAGAAATACCTCACTTCTAGAATTCTTTATCCAATGACGTCAGGGATTATCACAATTCAAAATTAAATTGGAAAATTTTGTGTTATTTCTTGGCTTTTATGTATTGCTAGTATTATGCTTTTGCTGTATATTTGACGTAACGTTCTTGGGTATATTCGTTAATACTTAGCCTTGTTAATTATGTAGGATAATAATTATGATACCTAATCATTTGAAGTTCGTGTTTCTATAGTCTGTACATATTTTCGTGTGGTTTTACTTTTTTATAGTTTGATTTTGTATTGTTATTGTTGTTGTATTTCTGGTGGTGTCGAAGAGAAGGCCTAATGGCCTTAACTACACCATAATAAATGAATGAATGAATGAATGAATGAATGAATGAATGAATGAATGAATGAACAACAAATTAATAAGTAAATAAGTAAGTAAATACATAAGTAAATAAATAATTAAATAAATTAGTAAATAATTAAGTAAGTAAATAAATAAGTGAATAAATAAATAAGTAAATAAATAAGTAATAAGTAAATAAATAAATAAGTAAGTAAATAAGTAAATGAATGAGTGAATGAGTGAATGAATGAATAAATAAATATGGATATGAAGGCTGTAATCGTAGAGTACGAGTTCAGCCAGATGTACAGAAACCAGAAGAACATAACTGAGTTTATAGGAGATAATACAAACGCCATTTGTTAGACCTAGACGTATTCACGCTATACCTACACTTTTTTATAGATGTGATACAGTAAAATAAAGACCATTGTATTTGAGAACAGCTTAAAATATAGTAAAAAATCGTAAATTCAGCATAATATTACGTTTACGAGTGAAAGTTATGAACTTGATATACGTATACAAAATATCGTTTCGTCGCCTCCCTTTGCACCAGATATTCTACTGCAAATATTTGCAGCCTAAATAAATAACAATTCTCGTCTTTCGATCTGTACAACTAATCCCCAGTTTTCATATATATTTGCATATCAAAGGTTCTAATACAGAGTCCAGCTTTGATGTTCGGAAATGATATATGCATTTGATTACTATGTGAGACTGAATCCAGCATAAAATTATAGCTTGCATCATAAATATGTCGTAAAACTGTAAAATATTATACGACAAAAACTCTTCCTACGTACAGCAACCTTCGGTGGAAGCGCAGAAAAAGCGGGCAAATGTAAGAATTAGTATAAACCTAGTGATGATCTTCGTGATTTATGAACTGGCATCAGGGAAAATCAGACGTTCATTAATCATAAAATAAAAGTCAGTCATAAAATAGCCATTAAAAGCATCATATGTCGCGCTTCGAGATGACGCCTCGTTGGGAAGCGGTAGGTACCAGATGTTTTGCGGAATCACAGCTTTTATTAGAACTCCGAAGTAACTGCTCACCCAACTGCAATTTACGACTTCTTAATTTCTCGCTTGGTTTAGCTTAATAGGAAATACAATACATAGGTATAGTATATATAGGTATTCTGGATTCATTTCAAACAGTAGACGGCCTGAAGTAGGAATTAAATTGTGGCTTTCTCCCTTACACATTGAAATTAGGTCTTCTGTTGAAATGATGTCAAGAACTATTGATTCAGGTCAGTCAGTCATTTGTGAGAATGCTATTAGACAAGCCAGTCAGACAGACTGCTAAGATATCAGAACTATATGTTTATTTATTTTTGTGCGAGATCGTGCGTATTTGCTTGGTTTCCGCACAAAACCAACCCGCGGTAAGTCTAAAATTCCACATTCAGTATTCCCAACCGAACACACATAACAATTTCCCTCTTCTTACCGCTTAAGTGACATATTGATTTTACTGCTTTAGGCGTTTAACATATTATTTTTAAAGACGTTCAATATAGTAATAATTATAAATTGGAAACTTACCACTGCAATTTCACCTAACTTGCACTGTTAATTATTGTTTTTAAATATTTGCAAAAATTAAGTAAACTCTGCAACTCCACTAGAGTTACTGCATTTCGTGATGCATGTAATATTAAGGAAGCCGTTTGTTTTAAGTTCGCATTTATAGACTGGGGGGGGGGGGAAGACAGACGTATATCACGGCCTGCTGGAGTATAGTAAACACAGAAAACATTTTAAAGCAACAATGTTGAAGATAGATATTTTTGTTTTCCAAAATTTCCGTCACTGAACAGAAACCAAGATGGAGATTTCATTGCAACTAATTAGAAATTCCTCTTTCAGGTATGTAATAAACAATCTCCGCACAAAATAATGTACGATACAGCAGCGGTATGTTTTCTTTCAATGGTCGGAAATTAAAAAAGCTCAACTACGTTTAGCTTTTTCAAACTTTTCCTCGAACATGAAAACTTCAACATACCGCTCTTGTAACGCATATTACTATTATCGAATCCTAACATGTAGGTCTGTCTCCTTATAATATGACAGAAATATCACAAAATAATGTGTAATGAACCGCTACAGTGGCTCAGTGCTAGCGCGCTGACTTTATAAGTCATGGGATCTAGGTTCAAACCCCTTGAGTCGACCTTGAGTTGGTATAGCACTGGCCTTCTATGCCTAAGGTTGCGGGTTCGATCCCGGGCCAGGTCTATGGCATTTAAGTGTGCTTAAATGCGATAGGCTCATGTCAGTAGATTTACTGGCATGTAAAAGAACTCATGAGGGACAAAATTCTGGCACACCGGCGACGCTGATAATATAACCTCGGCAGTTGCGAGCGTCGTTAAATATAACATAACATTCAAACCCCTTAAAATGGGCCACGGACCTCTTCCCTTCCCTCACTCTTTCTCGTCTACTATCACAAAGAAATTGCTAATTTGATAGTTACCCTGCCTGCCATCATAAACTCACTTCAGGTCCCCCAATTAAAAAAAAATCAAATCCCCTTCGATTCACCTTGAATTTGTAACTTGTGATGAGGAAGCCCTTGGTCCAAGCAACGGGTTTTCTCTGGGTTCTCCGGTTCGCCTGTGATATCCCAAAAATGCAACATCAACGTCATTATCATCTTTCGTTACGAACGTAATGTAGGCTCACCGACTGTGGTACTCTCTGCTCAGCATATTCCGAATCCCACCGGACCGGTGGACAACAATGACATCACGCTGCAGCGAATTAAGAACAAAACTGCTGGAAGGATTGATTGCTGTCATGGCGACTGTATAAGTTGTTGTCTGTGCTACGCTAGCAAAATTTTGCGAAATTTCCGTACTGCCATCTCGTTCAAAGAAAAGAGAGCATAAACAATTTATTTCTTGAACCGGTAGTAATAACTGGTCCGCTGACATGTTCGCTCATAAGCCATTAACATATTGTTCTTACGTTGTGCTCATTACAAACAATACAGCAGAACACACCGCCATGACACAACAGTGCACGATGTCATTCGTTTGCTAATTCCCGCCCTATACAAGAACCAATCAGATTCACTGATGGCGGCTGATGGAGACTGCCACCACCTCTGCAAGCTGATAGCACCGGTGCGACACCGGTGGAGTATCAGTGAAGCCATCGGTGAAATTCGGAACACCGTGATGCCATCAGATTGCTCAGCGTTGAGATTCGGAATACGCTCATAGTCTCTAAGTGCTTTTTGACACTAGCGACATCTATGAACAAAGCTCGGGGCGAATAATGGCAAGTTCAGAGTCCTATCATTGCACAAGAAATGCACAGTCCAGCAGGGGAACGGGCGATTATAAACAGTCGATTATTATTGACCCAAGAAATCATTTTTCTTTTCAAACTGACATACATGAGATCATAAAGTTCATAGACTGCCACTTATTTCTTAAAAAAAAAAGTCCTTTAGGCTATCAGTCACTCGTAATGAAGAGGATGTCTAAAAGACAAATTCGCCATAATTTACTCACGAAAGAAGGAAACAAATGGAGAGATGGACGGAATTTCTAGAATAAAACAAAACATTTTTAATGATTCAAAGTCCCCCTATAGCTACAGAAAATATAGCCACATTTAACATGCGTAACAAACGAACAGACCGAAGCTGAAGATGTTTTAAAAAGTTTGTAATGTTCTCTACACAAACATGCTCGAGTTTAAAGATGTTTACAATGCTATAGAAAATCTTACACAATGGTCTTTTGTAATGTATTTTTGAGAAATAGAATACATAACTTGAAGTTTACGTAACGATGACGTTACAGTGGCTGGAAGTATTCAATGGAAAATATGTGCCACACTCCCACACTTACTCCTTGTTTGTGAGCTGGGTAAATGCGTTTGAATCACGGACGCTTGTATTCTCCTTGGGTCTATTGTGTCCATAGCTCCTTGTTCTGTTAATATTCATATGCTTGCTGTAGCTTTATCAGATTATAATTAACAGACGAGAAAACGTGGAAACAACTGTATGGTAGAGGAAAACGTATAATTCAATTTCCTGGGCACTGATTTACTTTTTACGCTTTACTTTCGCAAGTGGAAATGTTTGTAGTTTGTCGCAATAGTTTCTTTTATTTATGAGAGCAATAAACTCAAGAATACAACCTGCAACCCAGGCGAACAATAGGATAGAATCATCATCAGCAGCATAATCTTCATCGTCGTCCATTTCATTGCTTCAAGTCTTGAGACTTAGCTTCCATCTTCAACAAACTTAATCTTGAATAATTTCGAAGGAAAAATTGTTCCGGGGCTGGGCATCGAACCCGGGACATTTGGTTAAACGTACCAACGCTCTTCCAACTGAGCTACCCGGGAACTCTACCCGACACCGATCCAATTTTTCCCTCTATATCCACAGACCTCAAAGTGGGCTGACAACCGTCAAGCAACCAACATTGAGTGCACACTAACTCAGTGTGACTTAAATTGTGGTTTTTTGTTAACGTCACACGTCACTGTTCGTTAACAGAAAACCACAATTTAAGTCACACAGAGATAGTGTGCACTCAATGTTGGTTGCTTGACGGTTGTCAGCCCACTTTGAGGTCTGTGGATAGAGGGAAAAATTGGATTGGTGTCGGGTAGAGTTCCCGGGTAGCTCAGTTGGTAGAGCGATGGTACGTTTAACAAAAGGTCCCGGGTTCGATGCCCGGCCCCGGAACAATCTCTCCTTCGAAATTATTGAAATCAACTTTACAGGGAGTTATACTTGAAAGCTTGATTTGCAAACTTAATCTTCTCATGTAGCGAATAGGTGTACAATATCTCAAAGTTTTCTGAATAGGGTTACCAAATGTCCGTATTTAGCACGACATATCCATATTTTGGGAGAGGAGTACGTCAAGGATGTCCTTTATCACCTATCCTGTTCAACATCTACTTGGAGGATTCGTTTTCATAACATGGGAGGAGTGTTAGTAGGAGGAAAAAGCATAAAGTGCATAATATTTGCTGATGATACGGCGTTGTTAGCAGAGGAGGAAATGATATTGAAGGAAATGCTACTGGAGCTAAATGACAGCTGTGAGCAGTATGGGATGAAGATAAATGCAAATAAGACGAAGAGTATGGTCATAGGAAGAAAAATACAGAAGATAAACTTGCGAATTCTAAATGAGGTAGTAGAGCAAGTGAACAGCTTCAAATACTTGAGGTGTACTATAAGCAGTAACATGAGCTGCTGCCAAGAAGTCAAAAGAAGAATAGCAATGGCCAAGAAAGCTTTTAATAGAAAAAGGAGCATCTCCTGCGGATCTCTGGAAAAAGAACTAAGGAAGAGACTAGTGAAGTGCTTTGTATGGAGTGTGGCATTGTCTGGGGAAGAAACATGGCCATTACGACGAAGTGAATAGAAACGAATAGAAGCATTTGAAATGTGGATATGGAGAAGAATGGAACGTGTGAAGTGGTTAGACAGAATAAGAAAATATGAAGCTGTATTGGAAAGAGTGGGTGAAGAAAGAGTGATGCTGCAACTGATCCGGAAGAGGAAAAGGAATTGGTTGGGTCACTGGCTGAGAAGAAACTGCCTATTGAGGGATGCACTGGAAGGAATAATGAACGGGAGAAGAGTTCGGGGTAGAAGAAAATATCAGATGATAGACGACATTAAGATATGGATTATATGAGTAAACAAAAAGGAAGACAGAAAATAGAAAAGATTGGAGAAAGCTGGGTTTGCAGTGAAAGACCTGCTCTTGGGCAGGCCACTAAATTAAATTAAATTCATATTTTTTAACGTCTCTCCTGTCATCCGTAGATAGATTTTAATATTTTTATTCTCGACCATGCCGAAATGTAGTAATTATACACCTGGTAGCGGATCTTTAATGCATGTCATTAAAGTACACCTATTCATTAAAGGTCAGGTCTTTCAGCCAATGACGACTCAGGTTACAACTGTTCAACCAATGACAGGTCAGCTTTCTACCGTTATAAAACCGCAAATATCGATTATTCTCGGATATGCAATCGAAAGAGAATTAGCGAAAAGTCACGGAGGCTGGAAATCCAATACTGTCGCAGAAGGTTATGTACTGTTACTATAATAATTAGCGTTAATTGTAAATAATATTCAAATAAATTCAATTTGTCATCTCGTTTTTCAATGTCTAATTTTATTACAATGTTATCTCTGTAGGTTCTTATGGCCTAGCAAGGTCAATGTGGACATCTGTTCCTCGGAAAAAATCAATACTTTCGCGTCTCGCACGTCTCACAACATACGAGACATTGCTCCAGGTCAGATACAATAAAATTAATAATATCAAGTTGCGCTCGTTTCATAAATATCCATACTCACTTCTTAATTACCTTCATTATAGGCTCGTTGCATAATGTACTATTAAATGTCCGTATTTTTATGAAGAAATCCTAATCACCTGATTTTCTATAAATAGTTTCGGCATTTTTTCACATTAAAGCCTTCGAATAGGAGCCTTGGATTTCGTATGTTTCCTTCGGTATATGGGCGAGTTCACTCGAGTGCCCCTCGGACAGTGAAAGGGCTCGATACTTTTTTTTAGGGAGGACTGAGATATTCCTTCCAATTTGCAGCCTCTTTGCTTCTTGTCTCTCTTTAATGTGGTAACTGTTAGTTTACGTCCATTTTCGGCTTCCTCCTTCAGAATTCTCTAACAGTTCCTTCTGTGAAACAGTGAAGCTTGGAGTAAGACAAGCTCACATATTCATTTTTTCTGATCCAAAATTCCCTTTTCTACGAAAGTGCGGAACAATAGGTTTCCTGGCAACAGAACTGACATTGAAAGTACGAACTTTGCGCACACTACAGTCTTCTCTCCTAAATGAAATATGAAACGCTTCGCAGTTATATGAAGGATTGAGAATTAGAATAGATTATTCACCAACCACGTCTGGTGGTGTGTACATAAACTCGTCTTCCTTCTCCTCTTCAAAATCTATAATTCAGAACGAGTTAAATATTGAAACGTTAATCCTACAAGTGTTTTGAAACAAACCTGATCACTAGATGAAAAGGAGTTTAACGTTTTTTGTAATATTTTAGATTGTAATTAATTAATTACATTTTCCCACTACTTAAATGTAAAGAGGGCTTTGTTTAGTCGCTCATGGTAACCTAAAGAATGATGTTAATGCAAACTAGCCGTACCCGTGCGCTACGCTGCACCCGTTAGAAATAAATATAAAGTAATTACATAATTAAAATAGGACATTTCATCCAGGGAAGATTCGTGTTTGATAGAAGGATAAATCGTTTAATATATTACTTAATTTAAATTATATTTAAATAATTAAAATGCGATCATTTTGGTCCAGAGACCACTCATTTGGTGAAATGACAATTCCTTTAACATGTTTCTTAATTTTTATTACATGCATCCATACTTTAATGAAGACTGACATATCATTTAGATTTAATGTGTATACTTTATTTTACTTGCTATATGTTTCCATTGAATTATGATAATAACTTAATTTTAACCCTTGTTTTCTACGTATTCAGTAAATGGCGCTAGGGCCACTATGGTTCTGAACCCTTCAAATAACTTAAATAACTTAAATTATATTATATTATGTTATATTATATTATATTATATTATATTATATTATATTATATTATATTATATTATATTATATTATATTATATTATATTATATTATATTATATTATATTATATAAAAATGTGTTGATAACGGATGTACACCGATAAGTAAGTTTTTAATTTTTTATGGGGGCTCTTGAATCTCAGGAGGAACAAATTTTATTTTATAACAGCGCAACATAATCTGCTTGGCTCATTACCCAATTTTTTTGCATTGCATTTAATGCATATGTATTTTATGTATTTTCACACGATTCAATTGAGCATAGTTAAAATTTGGATTATAAAATAATGGAATGCTAAGCTAACATGTTATTACTGCATACTAAATAAATACAATCTTGTGGTTCGTTAATTCTCTGAGATAAACATTGTTTTAAGAAATACAGGAATACACAGAATAGCCTATCAAGTTTTTTGTGCATAAGAAGCTATTTTAATCTTACCTGTCCTCAATTCACTCCGAAGTTACTGTAATAACATTATAGCATTATGTCCATCTAGAGAAACTACACTTTCCAATGGTGAAATAATAATTAATTACACAAATCGGTTAATTTAGCTTCCGATATTACTTCATACAAACACAGAAACATTCTCTGTAGGCTATGATTCATAGCTTTCGATTGTTGTTGACCAAGGCCCCTTATAGACGAATTTATTGGTTTATTTCATTACACCGCCTTAGATGGCAGTTATTTTAATTTTGAAACACATTTATCTCATTAAATATCAGTCCTATCAAAATGTTTCAAGGAATAAAACTTATCAGAAATGATTGTTAAAGGAATTTTTGTTATGTAACATTTTTCACAGAAATCAATAATAAGCGAGGTATTTCGATTTATTTAATTCAGACCCCCTTATAATCCCCCTTTTAAATAATGTATTTTGAATGCCATATAGCCTAAAATCTAAGTTACAACGAACTTAATTTATATTCCAATTTTCATCGAAATCGGTTGAGCCATTATCGCGTGAAAAGGTAACAAACATACAGACAGACAGACATACTAACAAAAATTTCAAAAAAGCGATTTTCGGTTTCAGGGTGGTTAATTATATATGTTAGGACCAATTATTTTTGGAAAATCGAAAATTTCCAGAAAAATTTCGTCTACAGATTTATTATTAGTATAGATTTGTTTTATTCACTGCTGATGTTTTATTCACTCCTAGAAAAGCATTTAAAATGTAAAACAAATTACTAGACTAAACACAATAAAACCAATTAGGCCACAAGCAAGAGCCCTTATACTTTTTCAGTTTTCTGAAAAGTACGCCAATATGATTTCTTCGTTAACGCCTTTCACGTTCCTACTTTCTCGCTACTCACAAAATAACTTGTATTCTTTGTGATAAGAAAAATTATGCAGATTTCTGTGGAACTAACGTGGACACAGCCGCTTTGGCGACATTAAGGACTTCATCCGGTAAAAAAAAAAAAAAAAAACTTCTTCTTTACACGACATTTTGCTTCCGAACAACAAACATATTTTAAATGTATTTATTCTGTATCCAACGCGACTGGCAATGTTGTCTTCATTACTGTTCTTTAAATCATAGCCAACTGCACATAAGTCTAATATTTAGTTGAACTAACCATGGACAACAGTTGTCTTTGAATCAAACAATTACAAATGACCCTAATATTTAATTTCATACTTCTTGATTACACAACTTTTAACACTGTATCACTTCGGAATATGTATGATAAGACTTTCTTGTGTTAAATTCTAACGTACCTTGTTTACATGTTTCGACCTATTTATGGGTCATCCTCAGAACTGGTCGTTGTTGATCTTGGCGCTTCTTGTTTTGTTTCCTGTGAGGGTGTGTTCGTGTGGTTAATGTAGAGTCAAAGAGTGTGTTTGTTCTAAAATTGAAATGTGTGTAAAGAATTTCGCTGGGGTGTGTTTTCGTGTGTCTGTATATTTCATATCGTTCTAGTGTGTTTAGTTTCTGGCTTTTTGGTTGGATGTGTAGTATTTCCATGTCTGTGTTGATGTCTCTGTGGATGTGGTTAGCATTTGTTAGCATTCAAATGTAACACCTGCAACAACTAGATCATTTCAAACATGTTACAAAGAACACATCACAGCCATAACAAAATTACAAAACACCTCCACATATGCAGAACACGTCACAAATGCTAACCACACCCACAGAGACATCAACACAGACATGAAAATACTACACATCCAACCAAAAAGCCAGAAACTAAACACACTAGAACAATATGAAATATACAGACACACGATTACACACCCCAACGAAATTCTCAACACACAACTCAATTTCAGAACACACATACTCTTTGACTCTACATTATACCACACGAACACATCCTTACAGGAAACAAAACAAGAGACGCCAAGACCAACAACGACCAGTTCTGAGGATAACCCATAAATTGGTCGAAACATGTAAGCAAGGTACGTTAGAATTTAACACAAGAAAGTCTTATCATACATATTCCGAAATTTAATTTCAATTCAAAATTATTCTCACAGAAATAGTACTTTCATATTAGTAGTGGAAAAAATATTGTATGCAACACGAAACTTAAAAGATTTTATTCACTCGTGGAAATTGTCGCCTAAGGAGATAAACTTTCCACTTATGAATAACATATTACTTAAGTCTCTTGACACATAAATGACTATTAATTATAATATTTTAGTAGAAAAATAGCGTGTATCACACTTGCGGGAAGATCCCGTGCAAAACTCGTATGATAGAGCCCTCGCTTGCGCTCACGCTCGCTTTCACATTCATTCATTCATTCATTCATTCATTCATTCATTCATTCATTCATTCATTCATTCAAAATTAGGAAACGAGCGGCCATAAAATATAACATATGAACTTGTTTCATAATAATATACTGTTATTATTAAGTTATGCTATCTTTAATCCCTGTTTGAATTTTCTACATATTATAAAGATTAGGTGAAGACATCCCCTCCCTAATTTCTGTGAGTTAGGCCTACATGTTCTATCCTATCTACAATTTAAATATCATTTATCATTTTCCGTTACGGGAATCGGAAAGAAAAAGGCTTTACCATTGTTTTAGAGAGTAATAATTAATAATGTTTATTATGTTATTGGGTCAAAATCGCTTTTTGAGTGAAATAGCAAGTTTTGGCAACAAACCATTGAATTGAAATTTGGAGAGAAATCAGAACAGTCTTGTTCGCTAACCGTCAGAAATCAACTATGCGTCTCACAGTAGATTACATTGCTTTGTGTTGTATAGTTACATAGCAACGCCTACGTCAGTCGCAAGCGTGTGAAGTATAGAGCAATGAATGGGTCCATTCTGAGTCTTTTTGTTTGTGTTTCTAAGACTTAAGAGTGCCGGTGTTTACACTGTGTGCAAGTGTTACATCCGGAGTTAGTAAAGAACATTGAATGGAGAGGAAAACTTTTTGGTTTCCCAGAGCTTCAACTCCTTGTACCTTCTATCAATCAAATCAGCGATTTTTCATGTTTCCAGGCGGTTGCCATTGCAGGAGCTCCATTTCAGACTCGGAGAATCCTTTCAAAACAGTCGAAGATGATCCATTAATGGAAAACCCTTAATGCTTTTCTCTCTCGTAGAGTTAGCCAAGAGTAGAAACTAATTTCGAAACTCCTGGGAAAAGTTTGGACATGTAACGCGCTCTCTCTTGAAGGAAAGTTGTTGTAAGAGAAGCTTGTCATCTATCAAATAACGACATTGTTCAATGGACGGTAAACGTGCAGCGTTTCCCAACGGTTGGGATTAGTGAAATTGCTTTCGTTATGAACACATTCATCATCCTTACTAAATCTGTTAACCACGTTCGACTGCAATAGTAGAGTGTATTATATTCTTTGTTAATGAAATGAATATTGAAACTTTAAGTGAAATTTATGAAATTATGAAGGAGAAAACAGGCGCACTGAATAGGTAGAGAACAGGCCTAAATCATCCTTTCGTAGCCAAGTTTTCTCTTACATCCACTTCCGTAATTAGATTTTTAGACTTGTATTCTAACCAGGATTACCAGCGGTCAGAACGAGTTGCCTGGGTGAGTTTTTTTCGGGGGTTTTCCCTCACTCCTATGGATGAATATCAGGTAACTTTATCAGGCGATTGGAACCCCACTCATCTTCGCCACTTCCTTTCCTCCCCCATCCTTTCCTCATCATCCCGTTTCTGGGTTTTTCAGATCACTCTACCGGCGGCCTCCCGAAGCTGCTGACTCTCTCGACCGGCCTCCGTGGCAGCAGCGACTAACGACAGGAACACGTTCCACGAAGTACGCATGTGCGGAAGTGACGTAACAGGCAGAAGACCGTAGCCACGCAGACGACGACGCAGCGCTGGACACAAGCTCGCCACACTACCAGCTCCCCGCTTGCACACTAGCCACTGCACAGATCACACACAGAGTCACTGGGGCCTGTATGGAAGCATAAGTGAAGCACCACTTTAATAAATCGCCACGGACGGCATCTTGTTTTTCAAATAACTCTCATTTCTAAATCGTGTATTGTGTTGTAAATTGGTAGCGCGTTTATAGTGTTAAAAGTAGAAAAATAGTTTAAGTAGCTTAAGTGCATTTGTTACAAGTTTTGTAAATTTTTGTGCGCGTGTCTGTACACATTCACGGTCTTACTAATAAAAACTCTATATACAGACGTTTAACTGTCTTATACAATGAGAGCACGTTTATAAATCGTATGTAAATTCCTTACTAATAATCACTGCATATGTCGTGTATAACAGTATAACTGTTCCACAGCTACGTCATAGTTTCGTCATTACTTTAGTACGAAAAGTAATAGAATATCTGAGGTTCTCTATTGCATCCGGTAGAGCGCTCTAGTGTGCCGTGTTAAGTATCGATAGTACAACTGGCTCTGATCGATTATCACACTATATTTTAGTCAAAGAGTACAAGTTACAGCAATAATATTCTAATTATTCTGTGCTCTTTGGTTTGTTCTTCTGTGGTTACAAGGCAACCATCATAAAATGACAGTCGATACGAACAGCTGTTAGAGAGGCGGCCATTTTTTCTCTAAATACAACGCTTAAACAAGGGGTTTGGTGTATATAACTACTGCAAAGGAATTCCCCTTGTATAGTTACAGGCTGTTTATACATCCATCGCTTATGCATGGTTTATTAGTAACGTTTTCTGTCTCAACTCTGCATAAGTCTCGAATCAAAACTATACACGGTTTATTAGTAAAACAGTCAAAGTATACGAGGTGTATATAGTTATTTCAATATACTGGTACATCGCTATGGTTGTGTTTCGACTGACTCCGAACACCAGTAAGAGAGATTCTTGCAGGTTTTTTCATTTCGTTAAAGAGAAGAATAAAGCAATGATATGGATAAACGATGTTAGTTTGTACAAAGGACGTAGCTTCATATAAAAAATATCAAAGTTTAAATTAAGAAAACGTATGCCTATGGCTCTTTCTATTGTACCTACGTACATGATTTTATGTATTGTTTTTGCAGGATAGCTGACAGATAATCTTCAAAGTACTGCCTAGTTTGCAGTTTTCACTTTAAAAATGACATTGAAGAAAATTGTCCCCCACCTCTGTGTTTTTTCTTCAGAAATTTAAGTAAATATATGGACTTTCCTCCTGCAGAATCTAATAAGACGAAACAGAAGAAAAGATTACTAATCCATGCCTTGGTCTATATTTGTAATAGAAGAAAACATTACTTAACCAAAAGCCCTGTACATTGGCTAATTCTATACATAGTTATCTTCTTAAATTCTCATGTTCCCCCCCCCCCCAATTACAGTGTAGTGTTTTGTGAGAATGCAGCAAAGGGAAAATTTTACGCCAAATAACTTGCAACTTCAATAGCATTGGAGACTGAAAATTCGTTCGTGCGAGATCGTGCGTATTTGCTTGTTTTCCGCACAGAACCAATACGCGGTAAGTGTGAAATACCACATTCAGTATTCCCAACGTAACACACATAACAATTTCCCTCTTCTTACCGCTTAAGCGCGACATTCATTTTACTGCTCTAGGCTTTTAACATATTATTTTTAGAGACGTTTAACATAGTAATAATTATAAATTGGAAACTTACCACTGCAATTCCACCTAAATTGCAATGTTAATTATTGTTTTTAAATATTTGCAAAAATTAAGTAAAGTCTACTATTTCACGAAATTTATTGCATTCCTGATACAAGCAACATTGAGGAAGCCGTGAAAAAATCAACAAGATTCCAGATGCCGATGTTATTACTGCAATATGTTATATAAATAATATTGTTAAAATATTAAAATGAAAAATAAATCATTACATAACCTTACCGTTTGTTTTAAGTTCGTATTTATAGACTGGAGAAAAAAAAAGACAGACGTATATCACGGCCTGCTGGAGTTTAGTAAACACAGAAAACATTTTATAGCAACAATGTTGAAGAAAGATATTTTGGTGTTCCGAAGTTGCCGTCATTAAACAGAAACCAAGATGGAGATTTCATTGCAACTAATTAGAAATTCGTCTTTCAGGTATGTAATAAACGATCTTCGCACAAAATAATGTACGATACACGAGCGGTATGTTTGTTTTCATGTTCTCGGAAATTAAAGAAGCTCAACTACGTTTCGCTTTTTCAAACTTTTCCTCAACCATGAAAACGTCAACATACCGCTCTTGTAACGTATATTACTATTCTGAAACATGAAATAGGATTGAAAAGTGAAGTGGCCTCAATAGGAGGCAGTAATAAATTAATACTTGCGTGTACTGGATTGTCAAATAAGGAAGTTTTTAAATTTTTGTTAAGTTTTGTGAAACATTTGAAATATCTTACTATATATCGTGTGTGGAATGTGTTTCAAACGAAGATCAACTCTTTATGGTATTGATTAAACGGATATAGAATCATTTTCATGAAGACTTTGCAGTTTTTGTTAGATGTTGATGGAGAAATACATAGAATTGCCCACCTTTTCTTATAAAAATATTTTATAAAAATGTCAATATTTCTTTCAGGACTTATCTTCGAAATTGATACGTAGTGGTTAAAAATTTAAGATGTAACATGGTATTCATTTTATTCAGTATTTTATATAGTAAAATTCAATATTAAAGCTCAAAATTAACATCAATAGGTCCACACTTGTGGAGTAACGGTCAGCGCGTCTGGCCGCGAAACCAGGTGGCACGGGTTCGAATCTCGGTCGGGGCAAGTTGCCTGGTTGAGGTTTTTTCCGGGGTTTTCCCTCAACCCAATACGAGCAAATGCTGGGTAACTTTGCGTGCTGGACTCCGGACTCATTTCACCGACATTATCACCTTCATCTCATTCAGACGCTAAATAAACTGAGATGTTGATACAGCGTCGTAAAATAACCTAATAAAAATAAACATCACTAGTAGACATTAATGACTTTGTTTATAAAATGTCATGAATAGGTATGGTTTAAAAATGTTATGAAAATAATATTAAAATCTGTCTGGAACATCTTCATATTTGCGCAGTGAATATAGTGGCAGGGCTGTACGTACTGGTATTCTAAGCACAACAGGATAATGAGTAACCTTTCTTCTTACATCTTATGACAAATCACTGTTTAGAATATTCTACTTTATAATCATTTTTTCATCATAAGTGTTATCATTTATTATATTCATGTGTTTCAAATATGTTATGTCAAGTGTTGTGGAGATTTTTTCGTATCTAGACATCCAGTCAAAAGTTTAACGATTGAATTTAAATCAACAAGAATACGAAGTACTTAAGGGTAAAATGTATGTCTTTAAAAGCAGTTCTAGCGTATGTAATTGCATTACGATGAAGTACGTAAGCAAGATTATAGGATTACACTGTAACATAATTTAAAAGAACTTAATAATAGTTATAATAAAATTGAATGCAAATCAATAGGCTTGTTAACAGAGGCGTAGCCAAGTTAAGATTGGTGGTGCCAATTTTTGGGAACATCGTATGACAAATTTGCTCGTAACTTACATGAGCATATTTAAAATACAGTAATAATAATTATTTTTTAATATTATAACATTTAAAATCAATTTATATACTCCCCAGAAGTTGTTATAAGGCAAATTCCAGTCTCTGTTGCAGAATGAACCAAGAGATGCTGACATTAAATAAATTACTTACCTAGTTACTGGTATTGTCTTGGGAATGACAGCTTCATAATTTATTTGAAAATCATCGGTCAATGAATTCGTAAATCTAGTATATTATTCTTAAAGGTCTCCTTACAACCTTCTAAGCACTTATACATGGAAACATCTTTGTCGTATTGAATAATTTCTTTCTCTCTGATGCCGTGCACTTCTCTTTTGTGTCTATTGACATTTGTTTGTTTTGAAAAAAAAAAAAAAACTTTTTACATAATAAACAAGCAACACCCATGTTGCGAGCTGTGTCGTCCACGTGGCATGCGTAAACAATGGTCATACGATGAGCTAAATGCGCGCTAGTGGTGTGGAGCCATGGAGTTGGTATGCTATGTGTAGCGCGCGCAATTCTGGTGTGTCTGCGTGGCTAACGAATCATCTGCTTGTGACGTCATTTCCGCGCATGCGTACTTAGTGGAACGCGTTCCTGTCTTTAGTCGCTGCTGTGGAATATAGTTCAGCGATGTTGGATGGCTTCTGCAATGGCAACCGAGGCGGACCTACTCGGGGGAGGATTTTCGCCTCGGACCGACAGGGGGGGGGGGCTTGGGGGAATTTGCCGGAATCCCGGGATCCGTGGCATACAACTCATTCCATATCGAGGGTTAGCGCAATAGATCTCAATAGGACGCAGTGCTGGGCCATCCGTGCCCCCCTCAGTTAAATTCCATTCCAGTCCATTCCATTCCATTCCATTATTGCAAGTGGAAGAGCAAAAGAGAAGACTGCATTGTATTAAGTAGAGTATTCGGATAGCAGTGAGTGTAAAATCTGTGATCGCCCATACCAATATTTTTCAACGTAGCTTTAACATACGTCAGCATGCATGCATTTCTCCTCATTCTCCCTTCTGTCCCACTGAATATGCTGACAAACTGACTCTCACATTACCGCGCATAACACCGGCCAAGTTACATAAACGCAACAGTAGGTGACTTTAGGTCTTACTATTTAGTCTTGAAGATGGAATCTCTATGTACTTCCGAAACGTTGGGGATATTAAGTTTCTGCAGATGATGGAATACGGTACCTAACAATGTACTGCCAACACCTGTGGAGTAACGGTTAGCGAGTAACGGTGGTCCGGGTTCGAATCCCGGTCAGGGCAAGTTACCTGGTTGAGGTTTTTTTCCGGGGTTTTCCCACAACCCAATATGAGCAAATGCTGGGTAACTATCGATGCTGGACCCCGGACTCATTTCACCGGCATTATCATCTTCATTCAGACGCTAAATAACCTGAGATGTTGACAGAGCGTCGTAAAATAATCTACTACTAAAACAATGTACAGGGACATCATTTTATTTTTACTTGCATTTTTATTGTACCTGCATTTCTGAATGTACTTCACTCCTACCCCTTCACTAATGTACTTGCTCCCGTTAGACACACATACTTACGGCCGCTGTTACATTCGAAGTCTTCAAGCACTGAAGTAAACACTGCAGTGTATAGTGTATTTCAGAAATATGGTTGCGTTTTCTATAGAAGAAAGAACCTATATTAATAATATCGTACTAAAAATTATATTCAAGAAACGATAAATTCAATTTCAGAGAATATGCTTCAAAATGTTTTTAATAATATGCATTAAAGAATTGAAGCCTGCATTGTAATGAACGGCAACCATTTTCAGCAATTTATTTAAGAATTCAGATTAGCTTATTTTGAATTGAGGTGGCTAGAAGCAAAGGAATGCTAGTGACATTTGTAATAACATGAGTTAAGTGCATCCAGTGTAAGCTAAAGTATCTAAAATTTTAGTGGCAAAGGGATATTTTAATCGCATCACACATTAAAATTTAAATAAAAATTTCACCGATTTTACGAAAGCTTAAATATTTAAACCCCATTTTCTTAAAAGTAACTTAAGTGCACTTACAGCCCTTTACTTATGACCCCCTCAATTTAAATGCGCTCTCTATATTGTATGTTAACATCAATAATTAATATGCTAAATAAAGTAGACATTACATAACGAACATAGCCGCCTGAAAAGTTGAGTTTTTGAAAAAAAAAAAATGTTACTACTCTACTGTATTTTGATAAATTCCGTAAAAGTGATAATCAAACTGAAAGTCGTAATATCATATTTTCCTACAACATAAATGGATACACTACTTTTCTCTCCTCCCATACCTAGTAAACTGATTTGTTTACATATTGCACTAGTAACATCAAACTCCTGTAATGGAAGGGGGCAACTGAGTTTCCGAGTATACCCAGGTTAATGTTAAAAATGTTGGTAAAAATAAAGTGATGTCCCTGTACTTATGAAAGCATCCACCTTGAAAACATAAAATATCAGATATCCCATGAAGTGAAAACCGCTCTTTGTGAAAGAAGAACACAAGACACTCTGTGTATACACTAGGTTTGTTTCTGCCGCAGTTTCCAACGTTTTCAATCGTCATGACCATGCGCACATCGACTTTACTGTTCGTGCAGTGACAACTTCAAACTCTGACTACTTGCTGATTAAAGTCACACGTTCTTGCAGAATATCAAACCGTCATCAAATCATTTCCTGACGGTCAGAAAAATTTGCGGATCAAACACAAACCAATCCCAAATCACACTGACGCATGCGCATTAAGATCGTTGTGCTGTACTTTTTATCCACTGGATTGGCACACACGTACATTTTGCAGTAATATTTTATGTTTTCATTCTTATTTATACTGATTATTAAAATATACTGTGAAATTTAATTACGTCAATATACGAGATTACTAAATTATTTTACTATAGGGTAAAGTTGCCTAATTCCGTGATATGTTTTTTAAACTAAATATCCCAGGATAGGGTATCTTGCTAGGAAGTTCACCGATGTCTCAAACGTAGGCGAAAAATGTATTCTTTCGAGAAAGATGTCTGGCGCTATAGTCGGACGGCAAAGATTTGACTGACATTCAATTTGTAAAATGTATCACGGGATTAGGACTATCACGGAATTAGGCAACTTTACCCTACAGGAGTGTTCGTGCAGGGATAGTTTGAAATTAATTCCAAACTGATCACCGGTGATCATGCGCAATAGCTGAGGTTGAATCAGTTTTCAAACAGTTGCCAAACCATCACAATCTCGCTGCAGAAATAAACCTCCTGTGTCCTTCAGTGCAAATAAAATCTCTTCCCTGTTATAGCTGGATGTGTACACATGCTCAGCAGCACATTGAGCTGTTCAGCACTACCGGGCCGTTAATTAGGGACTTGAGAATAATTATGTGAAGTCGGAGCTTGGCTTATTGCAGCACAGTAATACCTAGTGGATCGAAGCGGCCGGTGTTGACTCAGCGACTTGCGATCCATAATTTTGACGACAATGAAAGCAAGTAGAGAGCCAGTAAGGAATTTGCTATGCAGACCGCGCCGCAGCCACTAGATCCTTTGTTGGCGTTCAGAGGATAACGCTTATCGGCAGCAGTTACACCGCAAGTGCGACTACCCATGTTAGGTGGTAATATATTTTATTTTACAGATGACACTGTACTAACATTTAATGGGGAAATTGGAATAACACTTATTTAAATGCAAACAATGGAATTAAACTAGTGAAAAATTGGCTTGACTCTGATCTCCTGTCCTTAAATACTAATAAAATTACCTATATCCCATTTTATTTAAGAACGAAAAGTTTACCTCCACCTATGAATAATTATCACTTAATAGTATATAATATTTCATGTAATGAATTAACAAATACAGTAATTATTGTAATTGCCCACATCTAACACCTTTCACGCAAATTAAATATTTAGGAATTATTATAGACAAGCATTTACGTTGGGATAAACAAATTGATTTCATGTGTACAAGTATAAGAAAAACAATTTATAAATTCATAATACTTCGAAATTTTATCACTAAGGAGACATTGAAAATAATATTTTTAGCTTTGGTACAATCATTAATGATTAGGCAAAACACGGGAATTTTACTTGAAGCAAGTTTGAAAGTAAATCCCGAAAAGACAAAGTATATCATTATGTCTCGTGACGAGAATATTGTACGAAATGGAAATATAAAAATTGGAAATTTATCTTTTCAAGAGGTGGAAAAATTCAAATACGTGGGAGCAACAGTAACAAATATAAATGATACTCGGAAGGAAATTAAACACAGAATAAATATGGGAAATGCCTGTTATTATTCGGTTGAGAAGCTTTCATTATCCTGTGTGCTGTCAAAAATCTGAAAGAATTTATAAAACCGTTATATTACCGGTTGTTCTTTATGGTTGTGAAACTTAGACTCTCACTTTGAGAGAGGAACATAGATTAAAGGTGTTTGAGAATAAGGTAGGCCTACTTAGGAAAATATTTGGGGCTAAGAGGGATGAAGTTACAGGAGAATGGAGAAAGTTACACAACACAGAACTGCTCGCATTGTATGCTTCACCTGACATAATTAGGAACATTAAATCCAGACGTTTGAGATGGGTAGGGCCTGTAGCACGTATGGGCGAATCCAGAAATGCATATAGAATGTTAGTTGGGAGGCCGGATGGAAAAAGACCTTTGGGGAGGCAGAGACGTAGATGGGAAGATAATATTAAAATGGATTTGAGGGAGGTAGAATATGATGATAGAGACTGGATTAATCTTACTCAGGATAGGGACCAATGGCGGCTTATGTGAGGGCGGCAAGGAACCTCCGGGTTCCTTAAAAGCCAGTAAGTAAGTAAGTACAATAATTTATACAATATGGTATAATACATTGGGGTGGAGTAGCATCATCTGTATTTAATCCATTAATTTTATTACACAGAAGATTAATAAAAATTTGTCTGACCAAAAATATGGATTACCCAACAAATTTAATTTACACAGATTTTAATGTATTAACTATTGAAGAAATTTATAAATATAGTTTACTAACTTACTATCACACAAGTCAAATAAAACATATACCTAATCGCCATGAATATGGTACTCGAAGACAAAAGTCTACTTTCGCATTAATTCAGCCTAAATGTCATACAAATGCAGCTCGTAAACATGGTGCTAGTTTCGGCCCAGGACTTTATAATACAATTGCAAATCATTTTCCAAATTTGAAATATTTTAAAATTGAAACTTAAAAAAAAATTAAAATTATTTATGATGTAATAAATGTATTTTTGTATCCTTTATTTCTGTCGAGTATATTCATGTTTTTATTGAATATCACTGGCTTCTGTCTGATTGTCAATTTATATTAAATGTGTTTTTTCTCTCTTCTTCTCTTTGTTCTTTTTTTTTGTTGCTCTTGTGTGCTATTTATTAGTTTGAATTACGTTACTTACTGGAAATTGTATGTTATATTATTGGTTAAGACCACACCGTACACGAGCCTGGCTCTTACGGTAGTGGCTAGAAACATTTTCGTTTTATAAATTTAATTTGTACTCACTATCTAGCTACCTAGTTAAATAAATAAATAAATAAGAAATAAATAAATAAATAAATAAATAAGACGACACCATATACGAGCCTGGCTCTTACGGTAGTGGCTAGAAACATTTTTGTTTTATAATTTTAATTTGTACTAGCTAGCTAGCTAAATAAATAAATAAGACAACACCGTACACGAGCCTGGCTCTTAGGGTAGTGGCTAGAAACATTTTTGTTTTATAATTTTAATTTGTACTAGCTAAATAAATAAATAAATAGATAAATAGATAAATAAATAAATAAATAAATAAATAAATAAATAAATTAATTAATTAATTAAATATATAAATAAATAAGTAAATAAATAAATAAGTAAATACATAAATAAATAAATAAATAAGGGAGAGACGGGTAGTATCGGACATCGGGTAATATCGGACAGCGAGTTTCTTTTATCTACCACACGATGATAGTACCTGATTGACATGGTTACGTTTCTGTGATGTCGCAAAGAGAAACGTAACCATGTCATTCAGGTACTACCATATGGTGGTAGATGAAAGAAACGCACTGTCCAATATTGCCCGATGTCCGATACTACCCGACTCTCCCCTAAATAAATAAATATATAAATATATATATATATATATATATATATATATATATATATAGGTGTATCCGCCAAGGTGGTCTAGTGGCTAGTGCGCTGGACTTATAATCCTGTGCACCCAGGTTCGATCCCCGACGTACCCCTCCGAGTTATAACTTGTGTTGGACAAACCCGTAGTCCAGGCACCACAGAGGTTTTCTCCAGGAGCTCCGGTTCGTCTGTGGTATCCCAAAAAAGTTCATCATCATCATCATCATCATCATCAACATCATCATCCTCATCATCTCATCGCGATTGTAGCGTAGACCAGTCACCTGTGGCGCAACCTGGGTAAGGAATCTGTTGGTAAATAAATTGTTCTGCACAATTGCCCTTATATGGGTGAATGACGAAGCAATTAGTTATATAATTGATGACCGAAGAGCTCAGTTGGTAGAGCTGCTGGTTGCGGACTAGAAGACCAGGGGTTCGAGTCCGAGTGGTGACTGGATTTTTTTTTTGTTGCCAAACTTCCAGAACGGCCCCGAGGTTCACTCAACCTCTTATCAAATTGATCTTTCCCAGGGGTGAAAGGCGGTAGGAGAGTGGTGCCGACGCACATCACCTCATTCTAGGAAATGCCAAGATCACGGAAAGCATGGGGTTCTATCTCCATGCCCCCTTAATTAGGCTACCTTCATGGCATGTGAAGGAGCTACCTTTATATAAATATATTCACCGCATTGAAGATCATTACAATCATAATAACAAACATTATAGCCATTATTATTACCAACAGTCACCACCTCCATTTTCATTAATATTAACACTACCACCAACACTGTCGGGCTACCGTCCTGATATGTGAGTTAGAGAAAGGCGATGGACTTGGACTAATTATTTGGTAGGAATCCCTTCTTAGTTCTCATCATCCCAGCCATCATTACCACTATCATAATCACTAATACATACACCACAACCATTAGCGATATCAACAATTTAATCGCCACTACATAATGACACAGTTGATATAGCGACGTTAAATAACCGATTAAAACGTTATTACCAGCACCATTAACGTTATCATCTCACCATCGTCGCTACTACGAGGGTTGATCGTTAAGTAAGGTTCACTCGGTAATAGTTCCTCGCATGCTAAAGGAAGGTAATTTCTTCCTGTGTGTACAATCCACACACTTGCTCGTGATGGAACACTACTTCACTTCGAGTTCACGGAGACTGGAACAACAGTCTCAGCTGACCGGTACTGTACAACATTACGACGATTCAAGGTGTCCAGCGGTGTTAAACTTCGATAATGCCAGACCTCAAACTGCACAGCGAAGACAAGAACTTTTGCAATCATTTCACTGGATCATTGCGGATCATTGTTCTTAAAGCCCGGATGTAGCCATATACGATTTTCAGTTGTTTGGGTTATTGAACAAACATCTTGGAGGAAGGCGATCTCTTGAAGGCACAACTTTATAGATGTTGTCCAAGATTTATTGGAACTTGAAGGACCGGATTTTTACAGAGAGAGAATCCTTATGCTTGTGTCACGATGGGATGAGTGTATTAAATCAGAAAAGTAGTAGTCGATTTGTAGTTTAGTATTTTAAATGATCCCGGTATTTCTATATCATACTTAGAAAATAATTTTAAATTTTAAATGTAAATAATTTATGTAGATAAAATGGAAAATGTGCTAGAGGTTGCGCGTTCGTTCCCGGCCCAGGTCAATGGCATTTAAGTATGCTTTAATGCTACAGGCTCATGCCAGTAGATTTACTGGCATTTAAAAGAACTGTGGAACAAAATTCCGGCACACCGGCGACTCTGATATAACCTCGGCAGTTGGGAGCGTCGTTAAATAAACCGTAATTTAGGTCTAATTATTTTTTTTAATGTAAAACAGTAACCGACAGCGATAGGCATATTTCAGTTCTTAGCCTTTAATTTGACTTCACAGACCACAAGTTCCCTATCTTAAAATGCTCTATAGAACAGCCCTTAGTTTAATTTCTGCAGACTTACTGAATCATTCTGTATAGTTACGTACGCGCCTGTTTTTCGTCCATGTGAATTATATATATATATATATATATATATATATAGCACATCCTCCTCGTGAATTAAAAAAAATTCTTCGAATTAAGTCATATAGGACTATACAGGGTGTTAAAAAGTATCCAATATTTTAGGAAGTGATAGTATGCATCAAAACAAGAAAATAATGTCTAATAAACATGGGTCCTACGACACATACTTTCTGAGATCTGAACACTTGTTCGTAGGAGGTGCTCAATGTGACGTCCATTCATGGCAATGCATTTTTCTGCCCTACAATACCAGATAATCATACCGTAGTTGACACCCCTAGCATGGAATACTGATACGTCGCAAGGAATACTGAAAACAAAAGTCTGATTGCGGATATGAGCGGGGTTCAGCAGAGATGGTGTCGTGAATTTTCGTAATCAGCATGTGTAGACTGGTGAAAATCCCCATGCAGTTGAAGAAACAAGGCATCAGCACCGATTCTCATCTAACTTATGGGCAGGCCTTTTTGGTGATATATTAAAAGAGCCATACGTTTTGCCACAGAGATTAACTGGGCATCGTTATCAGGACTTTCTCATTAACGTATTAAAACAAATTTCAAAGAGTGAGTGATTCCTTACGCCGAAGGGCAGAGGAATGCATTGCCATGAATGGACGTCACATTGAGCACCTCCTATGAACAAGTGTTTCAGATCTCAGAAAATATGCGTTGTAGGACCCATGTTTATTAGACATTATTTTCTTGTTTTGATGCATACTAACACCTCCTAAAATATTGGATACTTTTTTAACACCCTGTATACGGACTCCTCTTTATATAGCAATGGACTCGTTCACATTGTTTATCGGATATGAGGTAAGCATTTCCAAGGCAACATTAGTGTAATATTCGTTCCACAAAATCCTTTCATTTTTATTTAGTCAAATATAGACGTGACATGTTACAAGCCTACGTTTCCTTAGGTTACATCTCAGAATTGTCTTATTCTAATCTCACGTCAGGAACCCTGAGTGTCGTGTACTGCTGTTCTCCTTAGGTAATTAATGTTTATCAATCATCAGCATGACATACTGTATTGTCTTAGGTTAAGTCCCGAAGTCATGTCTCGTCTATCCCAGGTCATGGGAGTCTAACCTTGTTTGTGTTGTGTGTTTGATTCTCTCCTCGATCATGGACCCATTGTCAATGTAATTATCAGTATTGCCTTAGGTCAGGCTTTGTCAAGCGGCCTGCTATCAGCCTTGAGACTCCTCTCTTGTACTCTCGGAGTCCAGAGCCAGTTGGAGTCCGTCAATTAAGCCCCATTTACATGAGCCCTAATGTCGAGACAATAATTTTGTGGACAATTGTCCCCAAAATTTTGCGAGACAGTCGCCACCCAGTTGAACCTTGACCTATTCACACGAGGAAAGTATTGCCATAGCAGTAGGTGACAAAAAATGACTGAAAAGCAAACATTCTGATGGAGGTAGATAAAAATGTTAATTTTTCTTTCTTCCACCATGTTAATAATATCAAAAGAACTGCTTACACAAATTTTGGCCACACGACCGCAACTACGAGGGACGTAAAAAATAAGTACACCAGGGGCCGTTAGCAGAAAGAAAACACAATTTCATTTGCAAAATTTATTGAAATAGACAAAGCAATTCTTGAGCTAGGTGAATATAGGTTAAATAGGGTCCGTTTTCTTGCTTGCACTCTGTGACCACATCTCGAACGCCAGTCTCAGCTGAACAACCGACCTGATCACATCATGTTAACAACCAACACGGCACGTAAGTTTCATATTGACATCCATATCCTTTGAGATCAATATAACTAAATTTGAACAGTGATTTAACTTCAAACTTCGCGTGTTCACAGCGAAACCAGCTGACTGATCTTCGAGACGTGACAGCCAAATTTGTACCTACTTCAGCTGTATTTTAAATATTTATCCAACATTTTAATATTTATCATCATTTTAATTTTTACGGCAAGCTACCATGGATAACTACTAGCCTAGAATATGTAATTGTAATTATAACAACATGACTTTTAAAACACAGTAATTATTTATATCAAACATGCTCTGAATTTACTTGTTTTCAACTCATGTCATATGGAACATAATATTATCCACATGAAGTATCAATGGCATACTGTCAATTTGTTTTCAAGTTTCATTCTGTGCTCAAATTTCAACATTTATGATAAAAAGGAATACCATAGGGTGATATCTTGATGTACCCTTCAATAACAGAATTTTCAAACATAGCAATTATATAGCATTAAGCATATTCATAACGTGCTAGTTTAATTTACGTACCATACATAATACTTCTACGTGAAAATTTAATAACATATGTAATTATTGCACGTTATAGTTTTAATCTGTGTCTAACATGAACGTTATGTAAACGGCTGAGTCAGTGCACAAGTAATTATAATGTAACATCTATCTAGTCAAGTAGGAACCATGTTCGCTTGTCCGAGTATTACTTTATTCTACTTAATTTCGTAACCAGTATTCAGTATGTACAATATGACACTTATGTTGATCTGATGATGGCAAATAATTGCCGAAAACGTTAAAAAAAGGAAATTACTTGATAAGCAAGAAGACGGACCCTATTTAACCTATATTCACTTAATTTAATTGCTTATCGGTCTATGCCCTTTTCAAAATGAAAATTCTTGAGCTATTTTTCAACATAATCCTCACCAGAATTGAAATATTTGTCGCTGTAAAATACTGGTTCCGATCCCAGGCAGCTGACTTCCACGACGTAAGGATAAAAAAATTAATCCCATGATATGACAAAATGTCTCAGTTCCAGTGGGGGGATATGGTGACATATAACGCAACAATTGCTGTATCTGTTTCAATAAAATCTTCCCAAGAAATTGTGCTTCTTTCCTGTAAAAGACCCCGGGGAAAATCACATTCTGGACAGCCTCGTAATTGCGGTCTAGTGACCAAAATTTGTATAAGCACTTCTTTTGACATTACTAACATGGTGGAAGAAAAAAAATTAACTTTTTTTATCTGCCCCCATCAGAATGTTTGTTTGTGAGTGTACAGCGTCTGTTGTGTCCCGGGTTGCTGTTTAGCGAACTCTATGTTGAAAATGCCACTCAGAGACTTAATTTTCGCTTTGACCTCAACAGCACCGAATCCTTCAATGTTCATCTCACCAACAATGTCAGACAATGCCTTTTCGCGTGCATTTTTGTTCTTGTAAAGGTCGTGGGGCTGGTCCAATAAACATCGCTTCTCCTTATACAGCTCAACGAATTTGATATTATATGTTTGGTGCTGTTATTCCCGGCGTGACTCCTCCTCTTTGCTTAAGCTGCGGTTTGTTTACGGCGATCGTCGCCGGGCGCACATCGCTGGCGATTGTTGCCTGGAGTTGCTAGCAGTTAAAATGAATGCCCACGGTTTCTTTACAGCGATGATCGCCTACGTAGATCGTTGGACGCGACGTAGATCGCTGGAGATTGCTTCTGAAGCAAATTCAGGTTGCACATCGCCGCATACATGTTCAATAATCGATATTTAGAGAAGGCCATGTAGATATATTGAATCGAGTTATGGCAGCAAAACAAATGAAAATTGACAGCGATGTACGCTGATAAAGAAACCACTTCCTGACAATCATCGCCAGCGTTTATAATCGCCGGCGATGTGCGTCCGGCGATGATCGCCGTAAACAAACCGTAGCTTTACGTCTTAAGAAGTGAAGACACTATAAAATCTAGGTAGGTAGTATCGTTCGCCATTTTGTTCTTTCGTTGCAGAGCTACCAGACGAGAAATCTATTTGCCACACCGTTAAATATTATCATGTCATAGCTCTTGTGATAATAAATCAAAGGAATTATAATTCAGAAAATAATTGAGCGGCAACATTTCTGATTTACTACCATAAAAACCACAATAAATTTAAATTTGATCCTCACGAATATCATACGAGACAAAACTACAGTTTCTTTCTAAATACTCCCAAATGCCACACAACTGCTGGATTAAAACACAGCAGAAATTTTGGACCCAAAATATATAATGAAGTAATTAGAGCTTACCCTGAGCTAAGTACACTTAACAAACATAGGCTAGGTTTAAGAAACAATTCAGATTAATTATTTAATTGTTTAAGCTAATTGAGTTAAAATTGATACTCTAATATTTAAGTACTTTTGTATTTTCTATTTGTATATAGACTCTATTATTACATTCCGTATTATTTTACCATTTATTAATGTTATTGTGCTCAATGAACTCTCTTAATTTTGTGATATATTTTGTATAACTGATCTGAACTGCGCCCGAGCACGAGTTTCTGCTCTTTCGGGCTGCAATGCCTAATGTAGTTCAAGTGTAAAGTATTAAATAAATAAATAAATAAATAAATAAATAAATAAATAAATAAATAAAATAACGTCCTCGTGTGCTTTCTGCGAAGACCAACGAAAGAGCCGAAGTGGCGGGCGATTATGTTAAGTATTTATCGAACCTTAGGAAATGCATAAAGTCATCGTCAGCGAATCACAAGTCGCACACGTTTAAATGTAGCCGAATTGCAATGTGATTGGCTGCCGGAAATAAGAGCGACGGGACTATAGGAGGTTACTAAACCTTACCGCTGTGCTGGAGGCGGAGTCGGAGTTTCCCTCCATTAATCTGAACCATTGTCGCTACTGATTGACTAGTCATCTGATGCATCATTGCTATCAGTTAAACATTCTCCTAACGAAATCATTCTATCATTTTCACTGTCTATTACATTAGCACTAGAAGAATATTGTTCTTTGTAATTTTTAACGTGCTCGACATTTTTTTCCACTTGTCTTTTTCATATTCTGCGAAAAGGTGGCGACACAATCGTTTCTTTACGTTAAGTGGGGACCTCAACCCTTCAATGTTCATCTCACCAACAATGTCAGACAGTGCCTTTTGGCGAGCATTTTTGTTCTTATAAAGGTCGTGGTTCTAGTCTCACAAACATCGCTTCTCTTTATACAGCTCAACGAATTTCATATTAATATCATTACTCCACTTTGGGCCCATCGTTACAACGAAAAACAACTGAAAAATACGTGAGAAAACTCACTTCTCGGTTGACTCAAGTAGACTAGCCTCAAAAACAGTGTAGCAACTAGCATGTCGCGTTCACATGACGCCAGTTACCGGCCAATGGCGTGCTCCCGGTGGTGGTGGAGGACATAGGACTGTCTTCAATCCACCACCGGGGACAATAGACTGGCTCGGCAATTACGTAGCCAACTCGCTAGGCAGTTCGACCGAAGTGTTCACACAAAGCCAATAATTTTATGCCAGTCAACTGTCTTCCAACTATTGTCTCATTGACCGGCCTCGTGTAAATGCGGATTTAGGACTGCAAAGGCATGCAAACCATAATATAAGGAAGGTGAACTTCTTTAAGAACTGTTGATTGCAGTAAGCAGCATTCTGTGTCCAAAAGAATTACCTTCATTTCAGTCAATATCCAACGATGCCTACATTTCTTAGAGTTGAAGATATGGTCCAAGATCTCAAACGTCATCTACAAAGAGAAAGCTAAGAAGTTCATATATTATTCGATCGCCCTTGATGAACGTGGTTATGTCGGTGATATTACCCAATTAGCCATCTTTATTCGGGGAGTTAATGGAAACCTCGAAATCATAGAACTTCTTGGAGTATTTGAGGGAAGACAAAGAGAGTAAGTGAAAGCTATGTGTACAACAAAAATAATGAGTAATACGCCACTGCAATCTTCACTTGTTTTCTCCATTCTCTCTTCCAGAGCGTCGTAAAAGGACTCACGTAAACAAAGACTGACCCCGTACCTCGACTCAGTTGGCAATCTCTGCCTTAGGTGAAGAAGGCCTGACGTCGTGGAAACGGTATTAACGTTCTACCCGCCTTCTGTCATGAATTGGAGGAGTCCCTTCTCTATCAGTAGTATTATTTATCCATGGTCGGTGCTAGAGCTTTAATAGATCTGGTGTTTTGTCGACCCTTTAGGATGGAAATCGCAAAAATATCTACATATTATTATTATTATTATTATTATTATTATTATTATTATTAATTTATTAATTTATTTATTCTGGTGTAGTTAAGGCCATCAGTCGTTCTCTTCCACAACACCAGGAATACAAATACAATAATATAGAAAAACAGAGAAAAAACACTATATACAAAATAAATCTACACAAAAAATAAAGAGAGAGAGAGAGAGAGAGAAACACTATAAACAAAGTAAAGCCACACAAAAATATACACAGGTTGCAGTCACACAAACTTTAAATGAATGATTAAGTATCATAATTAATTCTATCCTAACTAATTAACTAACATAAATAAGAAACTTGCAATTATAATCTAGATTAAAAAAGAAAAAAGAAAAAAAAAACACAAATCAATACTTCTAGCAATATCTAAAAACATTAACTAAGACAAAATTTTCCAATTTAATTTTGAATTGTGATAAAGTCCGGCAGTTCCTGACGTCATTAGGTAACGAATTCCAGAGGCGAGGTATTTCTACAGTATAGGAAGATGAGTATAAAGACGTTCTATGATGAGGGATAGAAAGAAGTGATTGATGTCGGTTTCGAAGAGTTGTAAGAAATTGAAAGCGCGATAACAGATAATTCGGAGTAGAAGTATAAATGATTCTAAATAGAAGAGACAGTGAATGTATTGTTCTTCGTTCCTTCAGACGCACCCATGAAAGTAACTGGAGGGAAGGTGTTATATGGTCAAATTTACGAGTATTGCAGATGAATCGTATGCACACATTATGAACACGTTGTAGTCTCTGAGCTAAGAATGAACTTACATTAGTTAGCAAGGAATCGCAATAATCAAAATGGGGCATTACAAGCGCCTCAATAAGATTCTTTTTAGACTAAGTGATAGAAATACTTTCATATGAACAAGGAGTGAAGTTGAGAAAATAATTTTTTGCAAATGTGTGTTACTTGAGTGTTCCAATTTAGATCGCTATTCATAAAAAGCCAAGATTTTTAACTGTTTCACTGTATTTAACAATAATCCCATTCAATATTATGTGTGGTATAGTACTACTATCAAGAGTGCTTCGTAGACGATTATGTCCCATTACGATTGCTTGCGATTTCTCTGGATTTAACCTTAATCCAAATTCGTGTGCCCACAGTGAAATCGAATTCAAGTCTTCGTTTATTTTGTTTACTGCTCACTAGTCTCGTCAGGGTGGAAATGCAAATAAATTTGCAAGTCGTCAGCATACATGTGGTATCTGCAGTGTTTTATCATATTAGTCACGTCATTAATATAGATCATGAAGAGTAAAGGTCCGAGAACTGATCCTTGTTGAATTCCAGATTTCACGACACACCATTTTGAAGAATAATCGCATGCAATGACACATTGTTGACATTCGCGAAGGTAGGATTCAAACCAAGTAACAGAACTTTCAGAAATATTCAGACGTCTTAATTTACATAATACAAGGTCCGTGTCAACTGTATCAAATGCCTTACTGAAGTCAAGTAATGTCAGTAATGTTAATTTACGTTCATCCGTGGCTTCACGTATATACTCATTCACGTTTAGTAGTGCTGTAGTCGTACTATGTCCATTTCTGTACCCGGATTGGTATTCGTCCAGTAAGACATGTTCAGATAGATAGTTCATTAATTGTTTGTGAATAATACGTTCCAGAGCTTTTGATAGAGCAGGTAGGATACTAATTGGACGGAAATCATTTGCACATAATGGGGTTTTATATAGAGTAAGGCATAGTTTTAAAATGTGAACTTAAGATAAGCATCCCTAGAAATACAGAAATCGGTGAAGATATAGAAGAATATGTGCGTGTATTTGTGTAAGTGTTTAACCAAAGGGTCCACATCTGTGGAGTAACGGTTAGCGCGTCTAGCCGCGAAACCAGGTGGTCCGGGTTCGATTCCCGGTCGGAACAAGTTACCTGGTTGAGGTTTTTTCCGGGGTTTTCCCTCAACCCAATATGAGCAAATGCTGGGTAACTTTCGGTGTTGGACCCCGGACTCATTTCACCGGCATTATCAACTTCATCTCATTCAGACGCTAAATAACCTAAGATGTTGATAAAGCGTCGAAAAATAACCTATTAAAATAAATAAAATAAAATCAACCAAATGCAAATCAATTGGTTTCCAGTTATGTAAGTTCCGTGTGATAATCGCCGTTTGCATTAATGCAAGTTAAATGTGATTTCCGTCTTCAATATTGCAAAAATGATAGTATCGTAAGTTTTTATAATAGTAGCGGTTTGTGGAATTCCGCCTCCTACGCCGGCCGCTGTGCCCTCATAACTATTAATAAACTAAACTCTCTGTCTGGAGTCTACTAAAAATTAATGCCCATCTCTGAGGCATTTGGCAGGCGCGTTGTGCTCTGAACGCTAGATGCGAGTCAGACTCTAAAGGTCAAAGTTCACGTTTGTGTTGGGCACAAAAATCGATATTCTAATCCTAATGGGGAAAACACGTTCACGACTTTTGAGCATTGAAATGCTCCAGCGACAATTAATTATTTGTTTTATTAAGCATGTAACACGGACCGCACTGTAAATGACATTTGAAAATGTTGCATACGCTTCAAATAACTGTCATTCTTGTTGAGAGGTATAATTTTCATTTCGAAAAGCGGGATGTAGGCTACTACTCCAAAATGGCTAAATTGCAAGTTCAAAAATCAATAGCAGCCGGCAGTGGTGTGCACGGCTTTAATTTGCGTGAAAATAATGAGCTTGGGTTACAGTCTGATATATTATGTTTTTCCTTAGTCACTTGTCTTGTGCTGTGTAAAATAAAGCACGCCGTCGCGCGTCGTCTTGACATAGTCACGTCTGTCGCTTAGCACTAGTATGCTGGTCTTCGATCCAGGTACCTCGAGTTCGATTCTCATCCTGGTTTTCAGGAATTTGTTATGGTAAAAACAGGCATTGCGCTTTATTGAGATGCGGTTTTATTTGCGTGGTGATATTGCTTCAAACGTCAATAGACACTGGAGCATAATACAGAAAGTTCCTTCGCAAGATGAAAAAATTTATGTAAGTTATAGTATTCGACAGACAGTGGAGAAAAATGGGATTATAAGGGTACAGTACATCAGTTATTCATAGATTTAAAAAAAGGCATATGACTCGGTTAAGAGAGAAGTTTTATATAATATTCTTATTGAATTTGGTATTCCCAAGAAACTAGTTCGATTAATTAAAATGTGTTTTAGTGAAACTTACAGCAGAGTCCGTATAGGCCAGTTTCTATCTGATGCTTTTCCAATTCACTGCGGGCTCAAGCAGGGAGATGCATTATCACCTTTACTTTTTAACTTCGCTCTAGAATATGCCATTAGGAAAGTTCAGGATAACACAAAGGGTTTGGAATTGAACGGGTTACATCAGCTTCTTGTCCATGCGGATGACGTGAATATGTTAGGAGAAAATCCACAAACGATTAGGGAAAACGCGGAAATTCTAGTTGAAGCAAGTAAAGCGATAGGGTTGGAAGTAATCCCGAAAAGACTAAGTATATGATTATGTCTCGTGACCAGAATATTGTACGAAATGGAACTATAAAAATTGGAGATTTATCCTTCGAAGAGGTGGAAAAATTCAAATATCTTGGAGCAATAGTAACAAATATAAATGACACTCGGGAGGAAATTAAACGCGTGTTATTATTCGGTTGAGAAGCTTTTGTCATCTAGTCTTCTGTCAAAAAATCTGAAAGTTAGAATTTATAAAACAGTTATATTACCGGTTGTTCTTTATGGTTGTGAAACTTGGACTCTCACTTTGAGAGAGGAACAGAGATTAAGGGTGTTTGAGAATAAAGTTCTTAGGAAAATGGTTGGGGCTCAGGGATGAAGTTACAGGAGAATGGAGAAAGTTACACAACGCAGAGCTGCTCGCATTGTATACTTCACCTGACATAATTAGGAACATAAAATCCAGACGTTTGAGATGGGCATGGCATGTAGCACGTATGGGCGAATCCAGAAATGCATATAGAGTGTTAGTTGGGAGGCCGGAGGGAAAAAGACCTTTAGGGAGGCCGAGACGTAGATGGGAAGATAATATTAAAATGGTTTTGAGGGAGGTGGGATATGATGATAGAGACTGGATTAATCTTGCTCAGGATAGGGACCAATGGCGGGCTTATGTGAGGGCGGCAATGAACCTCCAGGTTCCTTAAAAGCCAAGAAGTAAGTAGGCCTAAGTAAGTAAGTATATTGAGTTGCAACTGCAAGCAAAATAATAGGACCGTATTTTTGAAGACACAGTAAGTTCAGAGCGGTACTACACACAAACACTCGCAACATATTTTGAATTATTGTCAGACAATGAGAGACAAAATGCATATTATCAACAAGATTCTGCCACAGCACATACTGCAAGGGATTATTTTGAATTCATAAGAGAGGTTTTTGATGACAATTCTGGAGGTACTAATCGACCCTTAATTTTTCATTTTCCTTAAAAATTTGATAGTTTAAAAAATATGTCATCTGAAAGCTTGAACTTTTTAGTTTACAAAAAATATATCAGTTTTGTTTCTATGACGTTTGTTTGATTAATTAGCTGAGTTTTTATTGACCGTAAGCACTCTTTAAACCGGAAGTGCAGTTCTGCAAGTGTTAATCCGTCACATTCTGTCAATTTAAATATTTTTCTTCTAATAACAATTCGAATTTGGCGCTACAGTTTGACTGTATTACTTTTAATAGTCAGAAAGCTATGTGTTTGAGTTTACAATTTTTCATACCTTCAGAATGTAGATGATTTTTCTCCATATTCAGTTTTGCAGAGTTTAGAACACTAATGTTAACAAAAAGTGCACTAAGAACTGAGACATTTTCATCATTTTTGCACCAAAATGAAGCTTAAGCCGGAGATCGTCACATGCATCGAGTAGATTTCGGTACTTTGTTTTTATTAGAGTTAGTGATGAAAAACCTTTCTCACACAGATACGTAGAAGCAAACTGAATTATAATCTCTAAAGCACCATTGTACAATTCACTATATTCTCTTTTCATTTATGATGAGGTCCAGAAATTAACTACACCTTCCGCTTCGAATTTCATTTTAAGTCCGGTGTCATTCGAGAGTTCAATTAATTGTTCTCTTTCATACAGTGAAAGTTTGTTATTTTCAATATCGCAATGAAAGGGATCACGAACCCATAAAAATTCGTCATGTTTACTTGGAAAATAAGTTTCAAATTGTGACCTCAGAGTTGTATTATTGGTATATGACGTACAGTACGTGACCATTTCAATGTGCAGACTGGGTGTCGGCAAAACTATTAATAAAGTCATAAATACATGAAAAGGTTCGGTACTTTAGTCCTCTGTTATGAATTCGGGTGGTCCCTGGCTGGGTTACAGGCGCTAGATGTACAGGGAAAAGATGGCGAGAAACACCACGTTCATAGTGCTTTAAATCTCTCTTTTGTTGCTGAGAGTAGAGTGGGAAGTCTGTAGACGAGTAGGGTAATAAAATTCATAAAATGTCAGTACTGGAAGAAAAAGTGAAAGGCGATTGCCGTGTGTCATTTCCAAACTCTGAGTTTTTCAGCTATAATGGTATACGCAATTCGTGTGAATTTCATTTTTTCTTTTGTCTTCTTTGAAGGACCACAAGGCCAGACCTCGAGGACCACAGTGGTCCGCGGACCATAGTTTGAGAGACACTGATTTAAAGAATAGGAAAAGAAACCAGTCTAAGTCCAAGCAATGCGGCAGGACTTTTGGTACCGAAATTGACTGCCCATCTAAAATATTGATTTCCGTCTATATGTAAAGACTTTTATGTTGCTGTCTACATTTCTATTCATTTCAATGTAATTGTGTGGCTTCCAATAAATTCAAGTTAATGGAAACGCAGAAATAACGTGGTTGGTTATTTGGTAGATAAATCTGCAGTCCAATATTATTATGTCCGGATTTAAACGTGATATTCATAGAGATTCTGAATATTTAATCCCACAATAGGGACGCTCTCCTACCTGTCGCTGCATTGACAGATTTTTTTAAAATTGGAATCATTCTATTAAAATGCCAAACAGTGATGAGGAATACTGCAAAGAAATCAATAGCGTCGGAGGTGTCAATTTAAATTGTTAGGAATGACGTGGAAATGACGAGACGTGACGCGTCAAAATACGCTGCATGGAACAGTTTAATAGAGGTAATGAAATCTCAGTCATGACGTCTGAATACGTGACGACAGTAGTGCCATTCGCTGAACATCGATAATGCAGTTTGGTGAGTGATTAAGGATATACAAAAAGAAGATTAAGTTTTGTAACTACCAGAGAAGACCACTGCACGATATAAAACCCGAACGAACTGAACCCATTTTAACAGTTTCTATTCGCTTCTGCTGCCATCTATAGTTTTTGTCGCTAATTAGATATACCGCAATATGTAAAATAGGAACTCTTTGAGTCGTCTTTTCTTACGGTGGTAATATAAAGTTCGTAATATGTTGTACACCGTATGTAATCACGGAGGGTTTCTGTGGACATACTGTATTTCATGTAAGTTACTCCAGGATGAATAAACTATATAGGTATCCTACAAGCAAAACTCAGCTCGGACTCCTCGCGGCGCGCATGCTATACCCCTCTTTCTCGCCTGCGGTAGGAGTGAGTGCATGCTGGGAACGGGAGCATATGTCATCTGCGCGAGACAGTCACGCCCGCTGGTTTCTGCGCACTGAGTTTTCCTTGTTGGATGCCTATAATAATACCGGTACTGAACGTGAACAAAATACTTCAATAGTTGGAAGAAATCGCTATACAGACAGAGATGGAATGGCAGGAAGAAACTTTTCCTTAACGCTGAAAAGGTTTACTTTCATCAAAATCTGGAAACCGATTATTTTGAATATAGGGGAGAAGTGGGTAGTATCGGACATCGGGTAATATTGGACAGTGAGTTTCTTTCATCTTCCACCAGATGATAGTACCTGAATGACATGGTTACGTTTCTGAGATGTTGCATACAGAAACGTACCCATGTCATTCAGGTAGGCTACTACAATCTGTTGGTAGATGAAAGAAACGCTCTGTCCGATATTACCCGATGTCCGATACTACCCAACTGTCCCCTAATTTTACTCTCTTATAAAAGTACTTGATATATTGAGGAGGCAAGAATAATAACAGTCCTAGAAATTTGTCTTGTTTGTAAGGAGAAAAGTGGAGCCATTCATTGAACACACGAAAATAAAAGTATGAAGGACTCAAATCTCAAATTATGATATGAAGTCCTAGTTACGACATTGCATGATATAGAAGTAACAATGCATAGCATCTCATTGTGTAATCCTGTGAAAAAAAACAGCAGACTCTTACAAGGAAACGTTTACGAATTCTGTCTCTTCTGCATAAACAATTGAAAACAGGTTTGAAACATCTCCAATTTATATATCTTGAAAACTGAGAAAATAATTATCCAAAATTATTGAAAAAAAGTTAACATCAGTGCTTTCATTGCTGAAAATTAATCCTCGTTAAACAATAACCAACCAGCTTCCGAGATAGAGGTGATAATTGTGTTAAAAGTCACTGATTTACAGCAATGTATAAGAAGAAGTTGTCGAAATAAGATATTTGTGTTAAATTAATTGACAAAGAGGGAACGATCAAATTACTTAATACTTTTCAAAAGTCATGACTCATGCCAATTTTGAAATCATTAAATTAAAAAAAAATGAAGTTTGCCCAAAAACTATGTAAAAACCATTAATATTAAATTAATAATATGAACACCATTTTCTTTTTCAGTCAATAACCGACTCTCTTTCAGGCCTCGTACAATATTAAGGATATTTATATTTATTTGTAATTTATAATTTCTGTACATTATTCTCTGTTGTGGTCTACAACGTGCTCCAAAATGATTGTTCCGAATTTAATGAGGCTTATTTCAGAAACAAAGGAACACATTTGGTTGTAATACATAGCTAATTCTAGTTTACTAAGTCCACTGCGCTGGCTATTGTAGCAAAGTATAATTGTTATAAAATGGCGCCATCGAAATCTCAGAGAGCATTTTGTGTTCTGAATTTCGTAGCTCATCGTTCGTTCGTGTGCAGGAAGTCGAAGACGAGTTCATTTTTCAGCCAAATGGTACACTACCTCACTTCCACCGTCATGTGCGTGCGTACTTCAACAAATATCTCTCTCTTAAGGTTGGATTGGTCATTCTGCTGAAGACCGAAGCTTGATGAGGTAGCCTCCGCATTTACTTGACCTAGTATTTTGTTATTTGTTCCCGTGGGGATATGTGAAGGACAATATGTTCCTCCTTCGGGCGTAATTTGCAAGAGCTACGGCGGCGTCACATCACTGCTGCGATGCAGGCGATAGATGGTGACACGCTGCGCATACGAGTAGTGTGGAGGAAATGTAATATCGCCAAGAAATGTGCTGTGTGGCCAGAGGTACATTGGCGCTGAAAGGTTTCTCTGATCTAGAATTTGTGATCGTGTGAGCGAACTTTCTATCCACGGTATAAGTCCAAACCAAAGATTATAAAAGATAGACAAACTTTGAAATAGTTACGCTAATTCTCAATAAGTGACACCCCTGATCGTGATCACATATAACCGACTGATCAGCATAATGCATTTTCAAACAACTCGTATTATTTTCTGTATGCTGCCATCTAGCGACTGCGAAAGAAGTGACGTTATAACCCAGATGGAATTGCATTGAAAAATAGCTTCCATCTAGCGGTCATTGCCAAAAGTTCATTTTCGAAAGTAGAGATCCTAGCGGTCGTTCTCGTTCATACGTTGTCATTTTATATCATGGGAATGGCCAATATAATATGTATGTGGTCAGGGGTGATAATTATCATATATTCATCTGACATCTAAAATGTATATTTATCTCTAAAGAAAATAAAATAATTAGGATGCATCCTTAAATGACAATTTATTTTCTGCATCTTAAAACGTTTCAATACAATATAATAGTAGAGTAGAAACAGTAATATAAAAAATCGTCACATTATTTAATCATAATATAGATACTTCAAATTCTCTCCTACATTTTCTGATAATTACAAAACGTTTCTTACGTCATAATTTGAGGAACTTCGACGTTTTCACTTCCTTTTAAATGTTCTTATTATTTCAAATTCAAACTGGAAATGCATGTTCAGTGTAAATATTATTCTCATAGTTGACTATATCAGCGGTTTTCCGCTAAACCTAGTATTTTTACAATCAGCAGAGTGGTATAAAATATTGAATTTTAAACTGCTGGTAGGCCTATATTTACATACTATTGGCGATGCTGACTGTTATCTTCGCCATCTATTCGTAGAAGTAATAACTAACGAAACGACACTTAACACGAACAAATTATCGATCACTATCGATCAGTAGGGATCAGATATCTTTGAACTCCTTGTACACATACCGAAAAAGTGCAGAATGTCAAACAAAACTTGGAGAGATTACCTGTCTACTGGCAAATATTGTTTTACTGTGGCTTTTATTGTTACAGCAATAACGTATTTTGAAATCGGTGCAATCATTTTGAGAAATGGTGTATTTTTTTCTGTCCATTGTTCCATATTATGTAGTTGTTAAGGAGATATCGGAATAGACATATTACTGAAGCATTCATAATGGATGACGGTAATTGAATGGTTGATTTAAAAAACAACCTATATGAGAAAAAGTAAAGTTTAGGAAAACTGAAAAAAACTGCATTACTTTTAAATTATGATTATTTTTGTTCCACAAATTGTGCGTTCAGTAAATATTACGTTGTTTACACACCAATTATGAAGCACGTACACTTGCAATTACAAATAATTATTTAAATATAATTATAGGCCTATAAACTTTGTGGACATAGGTTGATTTTGCAATCAACATAAATGTGATACTATATTATCGGTATTTTATACTGCTTTTTTTTACAAAAGTATCCAGATTATGTTTTGCAAAACCATAATGAAATGAACTGTCCTCTGAACAAATACAAATATAACATAATTATCACATTTACTAAGCATTCACTCACTCTTCTGTAACTTATATTCAGTCCTTATTCTGCTTGAAGATCTACATGTTCCATCCCAGTAGTGGGCTACTTCAAAATTTCATATCAACACTTCGTTTGGATTTTTTTTTCCATTGCCTTCGTGGTAACTGAAGAGAACAGACTTCACAGTTTTTAGATTATAGATACATAATAGTGAGAGATTAAACTGTCGAAAGTGGAAGGCGTCTTGTACAAAAGTGCGTGGTAGCTGTACATTTTACATATAATCAAAACAGAGACCCAAAACCTCCTTGTTTTCTTGGGATTTTTTGAGCCTCCTGTAATGAATTATAGACTTTTTTGACACGCCGTTTATGGATAAATAATTCTGTCACAGCAGCCCTCTTAACTGCATCATTTATGGGGTTAGGTACAGCTTACGGCAGTAAAATGTTTGGAAATATTCAACATTTCTTTCCTCCATTACTGTATCTTGTACAATAATGAAATTTGGTTTGTGTAAACCACTGCCCCTCTCCTATATGAAAAAAATAGTTTTACGATTTAAAAAAAAATTATATATATATATATATATACTTTTTTTTTCAAAATTCAAAATGTGCAGTTCACTGTACAGTGATGAAGCGTTTCCCTCATAACTCATAAACTTGTTAACTTTTTCATATTCTCTCTTTTTTATTTCATTGCTGAAACTCATGTTCACAATATCATGCTCTTTCAACTACATTCCTTAATAAATATATATTTTTTTATTTTGTGTTAGAATAAAATACTGATATTTGACCATTTTGTAAAATGAATTTATTTTTTTTATCAGGCAATCTATCAAAGATAGAGAAGTGATCTTGCATCATATTGTAGATATGACATGCATTAATACACACAATAAATTTAATCACAGAATGTTGGATAGTTTTTTAGTTATGTGGGAAACGCTTCATCACTGCACAGTGAACTGAATTTTGAAAAAAAAAAAAAAAATGTACACAATTTTTTTTAAATTGTAAAAATATTTTTTTCATATAGCAGAAGGACAGTGTTTGGACATACTAATTTTCATTATTGTACAAGATACAGTAATAAAGGTAAAAAAGGTAAGGTATCCCCGTAACATGCCATGAAGGCACTTGGGGGGCATGGAGGTAGAGCCCCATGCTTTCCATGACCTCGGCACTAGAATGAGGTGGTGAGGTCGGCACCACGCTCTGACCGCACAAGATACAGTAATAGAGGAAAAAAATGTTGAATATTTCCAAAATTTTACTGCTGTAAGCTGTACCTAACCCCTTAAAGTCTTAGATTTTATCTTCCAATGTAACTGTTAACACGAGAATCAACTGCCAATCTGTGGCCTTCCAAATTTAGAATTATAATTTTCTTTGAATATTTTATTGTAATATTCGTATTTGATCATGGATGTAGGATATTTTGCTTTTAATAAGTTGTACATTAATCGAACATTAAGTTCATGGTGTAATGTAGGTAATGCACAGTATAGCTCGCATAAGAAATTATCACCGCCATAATACATAATCATTACATAAATTAAAATCAATCCAGCCTACGATGACGCAGTGGTACAAGTGACACACTACCTTGTAACAAATTGAGTGAAAAATCAACCTGTTCCCACAAAATAGCTTGTTTTTACACTCACTGCAGTGTTGAGTGTCGTATTTAACCGCAAACTATCCGGAAATTTTGGGTGTTTTTGATCTCAACACATATGTCTACCTCTGTAAAATAAGAATATCGAAAAAAAAAACGGAAATAGAACAAAATGGCGTATAGGTTGTTTTTGAAATCACCGGTTCAATTATGACATTAACTAGATCTTTGATAAGGGTGCTTTTTTATTTCTACACTAGCCGTACCCGTGCGCTCCGCTGCACCTGTTAGAAATAAATATAAAGTAATTACATAATTAAAATAGGACGTTTGATCCAGGGAACAACTTTTACAACAGCGCAAGATAATCTGCATTACCCATTTTTTTTTGCATTGCATTTATTGCATATATATTTTATTCTATGTATTTTAACACGATTCAATTGAGCATAGTTAAAATTTGAATTATGAAATAATGGATTGCTAAGCTAACGTACTATTACTGCATACTAAATCAATACACTCTCGTTGTTCGTTAATTCTCTGAGATTAAAATGAGTGTACATAAATATTATTTTAAGAAATACAGAAAACGAATGTACAAAATAGCCTATCAAATTTTCTGTGCATAGGAAGCTATTTTAATCTTACCTGTCCTCGATTTACTCAGACGTTACTGTAATAACATTATAGCATTATGTCCATCTAGAGAAACTACACTTTCCAATGGTGAAATAATAATTAATTATACAAATCGGTTAATTTAGCTTCTGATAATACTTCATACAAACACAGAAACATTCTCTGTAGGCTATGTTTAATAGCTTTCGATTGTTGATGTCCAAGGCCCCTGTTTCAATTATTGTTGTCCAAGGCCCATTATAGACGAAGTCATTTGTTCTTAATTCATTGCACCGTCTTAGATGGCGTTATTTTAATTTTAAAACTCATTTATCTCATTAAATATCAGTCCTGTCAAACTTTTGTAAAGGATAAAACTTATCAGAAATCATTTTTAAAGAAACGTTTGTTATGTAACATTTTTCACAAAAATCAATAATAAGCCAGATATTTCGATTTATTTAATTCAGGCCCCCTTATAACCTCCCTTTTAAATAAAGTATTTTGAATGTCATATAGCCTAAAATCTAAGTTACAACGAACTTAATTTATATTTCAATTTTCATATAAATCGGTTCGGCCATTATGGCGTGAAAAGGTAACAAACATACAGACAGACATACAAACAAAAATTTCAAAAATGCGATTTTCGGTTTCAGGGTGGTTAATTATATATGTTACGACCAATTATTTTTGGAAAATCGAAAATTACCAGAAAAATTTCGGCTACAGATTTATTATTAGTATAGATTTTCAATCTACGAAGTGTATTCATAAGCAGAGGAAATGGAATACTGTATAATATATGAAAGAAATGAAATATATGTAGATATTATGACAAGGTTTCGCAGTTAAATGGTATCCTTGACAACTGCCGAGCATCAGCGCCGCAGAATATCACAAAGACAAGCCCGCCGCGTTATAATATATTGTTATGACATCATCTCCAAGCGAGGCGGATCTAGTGACACAAAAGCAAAATCTAAGGAAAGAAAGGAAATTGAGCTGCCTGTTCGTCTCAGAGTTAAACTTTGTGGCTGAAGAAAGACTTCAACTTACATAAAGATTGGAAATGGGGGACGGAAAACTTTCGCTCTTATCAGCGTGAAGCTTTACCTTATTTCTGTCATAACGTGAATTTTCAAGAGATCGTGTTGTGTGATGCTTTTAAAAGTTAATTGTTTTCCTCATGAACAGAGACCGGAAGTTTAGGCATTATGTATCATTAAAATAGGCAGGTAAAAAGGCATCACATACAGCTAAAATAGGCAGGAAAAAAGGCATTATAAATAGCTAAAATAGGCAATAAAAGGCAATTACAAAAACCTTGCACTAGACCCAAAACCTTGCACTTTCCACAAAGGGATTTCGGCAGCACACAAGTCGAATGCAAATTGAGATTTTCGACTCGATGTTGCAATTACTGTTGGAAGCAAAGAAATCTTCTTTCCAGAAGCCTTGGAAAGTGCATTTTTGTGTTTGGTTGTACTGATATGTTGCGATATGAAATATTTAGCTAGTTACAACAACGTTGCAATGAAAACTGAAAGAAAAATAACCGTTAAAATAGCGTGAGACCCGCACTCATTGTTGCCTTGTCACATAAACACAAGCGATAATTAAAACGCTTACTGTTATACATTTTTGCATGGCAGCTCTCATTGGTGCAAAGAGAATATGAAGAGACTGAAAGAAAATAATATACATTGGGTGAAGTCACTTTCATTGTAGCGGTAATGGAAATAATTTAAAATACCTATAGGCAATTTTTAATATTTTTATTTATTTCAGTAGGTTATTTTACGACGCTTTATCAACATTTAATAATAAATTAATAAATGATAGATAAATAATCAAATAAAGGCAAAAAAACATTTATTTTGTAAATTAGGCATTTATATTAAAAAAAGGCAGAAAAGGGCAACATGAAACTGTGACGTTTCAATCACAAAGGTATAATTCGTACAGATTTATTTCAAAATGAAGATAGATTTAACACATTTAAAAAGTTCCGGTCTCTGCTCATGGAAACAATAAAAAGTAAATCTCGCAGATATCGTGATTAGTATATGTCAGTTGACGAGGCCTTTTGTTGAAACACATGAACATATGTTTTTATTATTACTTACTTACCTACTTACAAATGGCTTTTAAGTAACTCGGAGGTTCATTGCCGCCCTCACATAAGCCCGCTATCGGTCCCTATCCTGAGCAAGATTAATTCAGTTCTACAATGATACCCCACCTCCATTTTAGTATTACCCTCCGATCTACGTCTCGTCTTCCCCAAAGGTATTTTTCCTCCTGTCTCTCATATGCATTTCTTTATTCGCCCATACGTGCTATACGCCCTGCCCATCTCAAACGTCTGGATTTAATGTTCCTAATTATGTCAAGTGAGGAATACAGGACATCCCTTTCTTTCTAATATAACTAAAATAAGTTATTTATGTATTTTCTAACGTGTATAAAATAACAGAAGTAAAATCTGTTCCATTAATTTGGTTATTGAAAGTACAAATATACTATCTAAGTCTATTTATACACCATATAATATGTTTATATTTGAAACAGTGCTTAGTTACAGTATTTAAATTTACTTCTTTTACGGCCTATATTATGTGCGTTAGAAAATACGTAAATAAGTTTTTTATGCTCGACCATGCCGAAATGTAGTAATTATACACCTGGTAGCAGCCCTTTAATGGACCTCATTAAAGTACACCTATTCATTAAAGTTCAGGAGTTCCACCAATCAGAAAATACCATTGTAGCAATGTGAAAGCGCATGTATCGATTATTCTCGGATATGCAATCGAAAGGCAACAATAAATCAATAAATCACCTATATTTGAAATAAAGTCAGTTCTGTTACTATAATAATTAGCGTTAATTGTAAATAATATTCAAATAAATTCAATTTGTCATCTCGTTTTTCAATGTCAAGGTCAATGTCGATATCTTTTTCTCGGAAAAAATCAATACTTTCGCGTCTGCGCACATCTCACAATTTACGAGTTATTGCACAAGGTCAGTTCCGCTCCTCAGTCAGATAAGAATAACATGAATACTTATGAATAATTTCAAGTTAGAAATATGGTCGGGCATAAAAAGTCGTATGAAACTTGACTATAATGGTAATTAAGACGCTCGTATGAAAATTATGAAACTCGCTTGCGCTCGTTTCATAAACATACTCGCGTCTTAATTACTACCATTATAGGCTCGTTGCATAATGTACTATTAGTTATATTACAAAGAGGGGGATGTCGATTAAGAAGACGCCTATAAATGGTATTTTTTAAACTCCGAACGCTCTATACTGGTGGAAATGAAAAATATTTAAGAGTCTAATACACATACAAACATGTACTTAGGCCTATTATATAGCATTTTTTAACTTCGGAAAATATTCTAAAAACCGTTACCACCAGCCAATAGAAAAACGTGATCATATAGCGACTCAGAAATGGGATCGTAAAAATGATGCTAAAATTATCCTGTGTGTATGCGGAGTAAATAAAAGTTCATGGGTACATTACAGAAGTTGGAATAACACACTCTAGAGACCTGTGTGAGCCGGTCTTGCACGAGGGGAACCAGGTGTGCTGACAGAGTGTTTTCGGTTTCTGATGGAAATTTTATATCCGCCAGCAACTGTAGCAAGAATAAACATACAGTATAATGGGAAGATGGCTTATTTCAGGTGTTCTATGAGGCATTAATGCTAATGTATAATGTCGAATAGGAAATGTGTCGTCAACAGTTTTATTGCGACGTCAATTTCAATTTCAAATACGCGGTCGTTTTTCGCGATAGCTTTATTTCATATAAGTTTAATAGACTAAGTAGCAACCTTTCAAATTACATTTTCGTAGCAGCAGTTTTCTCTTTTAATTGGTATAAAACTGCTCCTGTGGGACTCATAACAATCTAAAACACATTAAGAATATAATAATTATTGCACTTTCCACTTAAGTTTACTTAAGATACAGAACCGTTCTAAAATTTCCTCTGTGGAATGACATTTTTAATGTTCAAAGCGAAGGAATAGAAATGATGTAACTAATGTCATCGTTATATTCTATTTTGTGATAATTACTATTGGTATTATTTTGTATATCTTTGGGGAGGCCGAGACGTAGACGATAATATACAGTAATAGTAAAATGGACTTGAGGGAGGTGGAATATGATACTAGGGACTGGATTAATCTTGCTCAGGATAGGGACCGATGGCGGGCTTACAGTATATGTGAGGACGGCAATGAACTTCAGAGATCCTTAAAGTTAATGCGTAAATTATTTCGTATATCTTGAACATTATGTCCTTATCATCAAGGAAGAAAGACAGTACTCTGTAAAATCTCACAGATATCGGTGCCATCATTGTCCTTTGACATTAGGGTCTTTTAGTCAATTGACATTAAATGTTCAAGAAATGTTAAGGTTTATTTCAGATGTAATAAATTGCACCGACTTAAAAAATACTTTATTGCTTTAACAATCAAAGCCACAGTAAAGAAATAATTGCCAATAGACAGGTAATCTCTCCAAGTTTTGTTTGACATTCTGCACGTTTTCGGTACGTGTACAATGGAATTCGAAGATATCTCACTCCCACTGATCGATAGTGATCGATAATTTGAAGGGTTCAGAGCCATAGTGGGCCAAGCGCCATTTATTAAAAACGGAGAAAGCAAGGGTTAAAGTTAAGTGAATACCATTATTTAATGAAGACTGACATATCATTTAGTTTTAATGTGTATACTTTATATTACTTGCTATATGTTTCCATTGAATTATGGCAATAACTTCATTTTAACCCTTGTTTTCTACGGTTTTAGTAAATGGCGCTTGGCCCACTATGGTTCTGAATCCTTCATTTGTTCGTGTAACTATAGTTTCATTAGTTATTACTTCTACGAATAGATGGCGAAGATATTGTATTAAAGAGATTTTAAAATATTCGGCTTTATAGAATTATTACAAAGCAAACTTGTCAAAGAAAATACCGTTCATTTATTGAAGTGTATTCTCTGTAAAACAGATAATTGATTTATGACAGAAGAGAGACGTCAGATGTCGCGGAGAAATTATTAATCTGTGTTAATGTTTTTTCGTACTAGCAAACAATGTACAGGGTGTAAAGGAGTAAACTGCCAAAAATAGTGGTGATAGAGCATAGATAACTGAAGAAAATGTCAAATGTTTTTCTGCAACTGTCAAGGCTTTTCCAGAAAAGAAAATGTGTTTTGTGAGTCTAACATTTTTGAGAATGGGAATAGACAGTCATCATTTACTTTGCCCGAAACGCACGCTGAAATAGTTGCTGGTTTATTTAAAGGTCTTTGCTCCACCGAACTGTGGTGATATCCTTCTTCCCAAAGGAGGGTAAATGAAATAGAATTGAATTTAGGAGGGGGGCATTATGGCTCAGAACTATGACCTTTTAAGATCTGTTTTGCTAACCCTCAAGCAAGGCGCATTTCCAAACTCACACCGCCTGACTACACTAAAGTTCGCTGCGTACCCAAGTTTCGAGCAGGCAACTTCCTTCGTCCCTAAGCCACTCACTTCCGTGCATCGCAGGCGATCGAGGAATGCTATAGAATGATGACGAAATGGAGAAATGGTGACGGACTGATGGAGATGTCTAATATGGGGAAACGGAAGAGCCCCGAGAAAACCCCCAACTGCGACCTTGTCCGCTACCTAACAGGGACTCGAACTCGGGCCGCCTGCGTAACAGGCTGGAGATCTGACCACTCAGCCACCGCAGGGGTAACCAGGGTACATACTCTGTTGTGTATTGGTAGACCCAAGGTCATTGGGAATGGCACTCACGTTCAGTCGAAATATATTGCGATCAAGAAGTCTCTCCGCAGTGCTTGTGTAGCCGAGAATCAACCAGGCAGAGAATTCAAGTGGCAGCACTGGCCGCTAAACATATGATGGACTGAGGTTGTGAGTTTGTCAAACGGAATGAATGGGGCAGTGCCAACTTTCTAGGATTACTAGAACTAATAGAGCTGCGAAGGGACTTTTCGATCGCACTGTATAAACAAATATTAGACTACTATTAATCTTGAAAGCATGATATTTTACAAATTAAGAATAAAATTATAAGCAGGCTTATGGGTTATTAAGCATTAAACACAGAATGATAGAATATGAAGTTGTGATATTACTCGACCGTACACAGCGACGTAGCAAGCTACAAAGAGCCAGTGTTGCCATATTTAGCGATAAGTCGCTAGATCTAGGGAATTTTGAATCAGTCTCGGTGACAAATTTTGTAAAATACGATTAGCGACTTTTCTGCTGATTTTTATATTCTTTCACTTTTTCCTTTCTTGTAAGTTAAAATATTCAACTGAAGTCATGCACTTGTTAGTTTTAGAAGAGGCATGGGTGCATGACTGAGTCGTCTGATGATTCATACGTGAAAGCCCTGATCTCATATATTTGTGATCAGTGATCAGGGTGAAAGATGCTGATTCAATGATTCTCACGGGTTAGATCTCTCTCTCAATGCTACTGCTCCAACACCCATAAATGGCGACAACTTTGATTGTCACGTGACGATTCGTGAGCTCCAGCTAATTATTGGTTCTTCCTCGCAACGCGGAGATTTTCCACTCCGAACCGACCTGCGGCAATTGAGTTTTGGAATTTTGTTCATGTAAAGCAAATGAGACTATAGTTTTTGCTGGTTTTAATATATTTTAAAATATAAGATTTAAAAATATTAGGTTTCACAAAAAAAAAAAAAAATGTGGTCAAACGCTTGGGTGAAAATTTCCACACTTACAATTTGCCAGAAAGTATAGTGTCAATGATTGGATCAAATGCAGTGTATTCACAATCAGCTGTTCCCACACCTTCCACCTCAACATCACAGCCGTCAACAATACAACCAGACTCCGCAGAAGAGGGTGACGACGAGGAAATTATATTTTTCTCCGCATATGTATCTTTTTCTTATTTTTATTTAGTGATATTTATTATTAATTTTCAGCGACATTTCTGGGGATTTTTTTAACAAACTTTGGAGAGATTTAGCTACTTTTTGTTGTAAAGTTAGCGAGATTGTAGTGCGATATGTTGGCAACAGTGCAAACAACTCTCTCCCCTCGCACAGTCTGTTGACGTTTGCAATCAAATATTGTGCTGCTGTCCTCAAGTGAAGGTTCTTCCGTGTCTCGTACTGCAGTGGTAGTGGAACGTTCGAAAGTATAAGCAGAACTACAATTCAAAATATAAAGCAATACAGCAACATGCTGAGGAATTCAATCCTAATTATTTCTCTATTAACGGCGATATGATAAAATACGAACTGTGTAATTCAGAAATAAGCGGGAACAAAAATTTTAATACTGAACAGCATTGACGTGGTAAAAGACATCGTCACCAAATTCAGTTGTTGGGTTCAAACGAACGGGAGGGAATAATGCTCTCTATCCCATATCCAACCACACGACCAGAATTTTTTGTAGACTTATGCCACATGATGTGACTGGCTGACAACCCGTTTAAAAAAAAATGAGAAAAATCCATGTTTTAAAAGTTTCAAGGAAAAATATATAAAAAGGAGCTTGTCAAGTGAAACGACAATATCGAAAGAGTATTTAAGAGATGCCTATGAAAAGATACTTGTTCATGTGCTTCATTGTAATGGATGCATTCATGACAGAAATTGAGAATAAATATCTACCTCTAAAGATACAAATTTTACGTATTCATATTGTAAATACAGAGTGTTTCAAAAATAGAGGACATAATTTCACGTATGTATTTCCCATATGTAGACAATACAAAAAGTTCATTACAACATGTGTACGGAAATACTTGGTTTCCGAGTTATGACCTTCGAAACAGTGATATTTACCGTAACGTTTTTCTTTCCTCCTTTACAGAGAATCTAGCTGTAATTCAAAGTTAATAAATTTTTTAGTTATACTACTTTTCCTCTGAAGGGCTCATATATGTATGTATAAAAGTGTGTATATACCCTATAGGTCTATAAATAAAATATATTTTATACTGGGAATTTCCTTGTTGGTGTGCTTTACCTTCGCGCAAGTACTTTCAATTTAATTTTAAGAATGTTATAATATCTCTATAATGAATGAAGGAGTTGGCTATTTTCATCAGCTCTCAAAACTGAAGACCCAAGTCTTATTGTGGAGTTCGCTTCTCCCAGAAATACACCTTTTACCGAATGCGAAAAGGTAGGCTACTTCCTCCTCGCCTGTTGATTGACAAGAGAGACATTTTATTTCTTTCCTACCTTTCATGTTTCGTGAACTTCCTTCTCTCCGCCACCTGGGGACGTGTACTCTAAAGATTAAATATTCCACCGAGTGCCGAAACATTACGCTGTATAAATTTTATTTATTTTCTAAGTTAGCGTACCAAATATGTTAAGTGTCTGAATATTCTTACACTTGACCGTAAATTTAGTAAAATTACTGTGTAAAATGTTTCACTAAGTACTACATAAAGCATTTTTATTGCTTTCTTTTAAAAGCACTAAGCGATCACGCTTCAGTTTCTTATCCAGGTATAAAATAAACTGAATATTCATACGTATTTTCTTTGCTATTAGGTTTATGGTTAATTAAAGATTACAGTACAGGCTTACTGTATTTGTAGCTTGCGCTTTATCGCGTGTTTTTATCATATGAGTGTGAAAGCAGATCAAGGATATATTACTCTAAGACTTTTCTCTTCTCATCTCAACGCTAGAACTGAGAAATATGAGTCGTTTAAACCTTTGGTTACAATTTTGAGGAAACAAAATAAAATTTACTCGATATTTTTAAATGTTAAACATATGTGCTGACGCAATCTATTCTTTATACACAGAAACTGACCATTTCACTTTGTCTTCACTTCCAGAAAGTAGTGAAAATTATTCCTTTTATTTTTAAACTTATTTTCATTATTCCCCACCTTATGGAAGTAACAGTCTCCTGAAGCTAGATTTACAAATTAACCACCTTCACAAATAATTACATTAATTTTTAATTTTACTGTTTTGTGTTTTCTTACTTAGAAGTAGTCAAACTATCATTCACTAAGATATTTTATATTCCTCCTGAATTATCTTGCATGCACAACCGAAATGAGAGAGATTATTATTTAGTCTATGGGAGGCTGCAATATATTTTAATAAATAATGTTAATCAATTGTGTCAACTCATTAAATATTTTAAAGAAAATTATTCAAATAGGCCTATAGTAGACTTTAGGCCGTATGCACAGTCAACGCCAAGCTTCTGAGTTCCTTTAGGCCTAAGACTTTCCAAGAATAAGTCAAGACCGGTCTCAATTTTGATATGCCCAATTGCATACTCTGTCTTGAAGGAATCCTGAGATTGTGCTGAGAATATTCGCTTTGCAGGAAAATGTTTTCATACATTTATGTCGTCATTGTTCATCACGTGTTGAGTGTCCACGAATTAGCATTATTTACGATCGTACATTGTTTCGTGTTGTTGCGCAAAAATATCAATCAAAAAATATTGAATCTGCGGTATACGCTGTTATTGTTTATATATTGTAAGAAAATTCCATTAACCAATTTAATTACTGCTAATGGAAATTAATAATACGTACCAGAAATCAAACTATTTTCATCTGTTGATTTGTGTGAATACATAATACAGTAATTTATTATTTAAGAACATCTAGATAATTTGGTACCACTAATATTAACATATACCCAACTCGTTAAGAAGCTAATTTGACGATTATAACTTACACAATGGGATAAGTTTTGCGTCTTGCCTAATATTAGAAGTTTTAAGTTATACTCACTTGAAAGTCTCATGTTGCATAAAATCTTAGGACAGTCTAAATTTGCAGAATTCTTGGAACAGAAAGACTACGAGCTGTCGGTGTTTCTTTAATGGGTAATAGAATAAAATTGTAATCTGAAACGTTTGCAAATTGCTCATCATTGTAAAATTCTAGTAGATTTTCACAGTCTCTGAAATATCTCCATGGCAACCGTGGTTCATATTCAATATCTTCAATTCAAAAGAAAAAAAAAATCAGGAAACTCGACACTTAAAATAGCCTACTGAGATCGTCCCAAGACTCCCTGGTAGTATCAGCCCAGTCTCAATGATATTCTGAGACAGTCTCAAATCCGCCTGAAAAACTTGAATATGCGTACGAATTCTCTGGCGTTTTCTGAAGACAACCTCAAGAACTGTCTCAAACGCGACTGTGCATACGGGCACTGTGGATCGGGTCTGGGCATAGCTCAGATGGTAAGACTACTCAGCGCGCCAATCTGAAGGTCCTGGGTTCGATTTCCGGTGCCGGAAAGAATTATTTTCTCATTAATGATAAGTATCTTCTTAGACAGTGACCCAGCTAACTTCATTTTCTCTTTCTGATCAGTTTCAGAATTATTCTTTCTTCAGCTACTTTCTAGCACAGCTTCATTTCCTATTCTGTCTTTCCATTTCACACGCTCCATTCTTCTCTATATTCACATTTCAGATGCTTCTAGTCTTTTCTCTTCACTTTGTCGCAATCTCTAGGTAGAATCGTATTTAGTTATCCTAATCCCATTAACCCAATTCCTGCATAGACGTTACGCGCAATCATAGGGATTTCCTCAAACCCACAGTCACATTTTTTTCTTTACACGTTCACATTGTGATAAGTAATACTTCACAGCACATGAAAGGGTGGAATTTTCTTATACTAATAAAATACTCTACTGAAGAGAATATTATTCAGAAATGTGAGAGGCATTATAATTGGATTATGAAGATGAATATAATGTCAAACATTGTAGATTATCATCTTGCCTTTGAAGTTTAATTAAACCGAAGGCAGTGACATGACCTTGAGGGCAAATTAACAATAAGCACTTCGATCAGGTTTCGATCGATCCATTGTGATTGTAACTGCGTTCACAGCCTTACGCACTTGCACTATGTGCGAAATCCACTTCAGGGGCATAAACATCCCTTTCACACAAACGGTTCCGGTCTGTTGCTGGAAACGTGTCAAGCTAATCGATTGTCTCGATGAATCTGTGCTCCACCCTAAAATACATACATAATAGCGTATATACTACCACTTTACCATCTTACAGCAATGTCTTGAACAGGGGTGATGAACATCACTTTCAAACTGTGAACTTGAACGGACTGCTTGCTTTCATTATTTCGTAATTTTGATTACGATTCAACATAGGTAGCAGATACTGTTATAGTGCCGTATTACTAATAGTGATAGCTACATATACTTTGCGTCATATTTGTACAACTTACTAATTTATTATTTACTAATTTTATAATTTTATTGTACTTTATGTGCACAAGGAATGACGATTGTGAAGTTAATAATAATGATAAAGTATTTTATTTATATATAGGCCTATACATATAGTCTACTTTGTGTTCTGCCCAAGGACAGATCTTTCACTGCAAACCCAGCATTCTCCAATCTTACCTATTTTCTGCTTTCTTCTTAGTATCCGCACATGATTCATGTATCTTAATGTCTTCTATCATTTGATATCTTCTTCTGCCCCGAACTCTTCTCCCGTTCACCATTCCTTCCAGTGCATCCTTCAGTAGCCAGTTTTTCTCAGCCAGTGACCCAACCAATTCCTTTTTCCCTTTCTGATCATCTGATCAGTTGCAGCATCATTCTTTCTTCACCCACTCTTTCCAACATGGCTTCATTTCTTATCCTGTTTGTCCATTTCACACGTTCCACTCTTCTCCACAGTGGCGTACCTGCACTGAATTTTGTCAAGGGGAGGGTCATTATTAAAATGTTATACTATCTTTACATTGTCGGTATTTTAAATTTATCATTATTATTATTATTATTATTATTATTATTATTATTATTATTATGTCACGGTATATTTATTAATATTATACTATGTTACCAAGGAACATATTCACGAATTTCCTTATAAAATCTTTGAACTGCAATTTTTTCACTGCCATCCTATTTTTTAACAAATTTTAACTGATGTTTAATTTTGTATAATAAAGAACGCTTGTGTCATTATCACGCTTACACACACACACACACACACACACACACACACACATACATATACATATATATATATATATATATATATATATATAGTCAGCAGTCATTTGCATATGACAGGTAGGCGGTAGGTCTCTCTATAATAAAGATAGCACTGTTATAATTCGAGCGTGTATAATATATTTATGTAATATTATAATATTGAAGGAAGGTTGAGAGGACTATGCCTTATGTCAATGTAGATTTTGTTACTCTGACAGTGAAAAATTAGGGAAGGGAAAACGATTATTGGTAAAAAAAAAAATGCTCAAATCTAAATATGCGATTCTTTTAAGTTGAAGGGTGGGGTTCAAACCCGGTAAACCCCCTTTGCGTACGCCCCTGCTTCTTCACATCTACATTTCAAATGCTTTTAGTCGTTTCTCTTCACTTCGTCGTAATGTCCATGTTTCTTTTTCACGCAATGCCGCGCTCCACAGAAAGCACTTCACTAGTCTCTTCCAATGTAGTAATTCACACACTAGTTTGCTTATTCAAATTTCCTTGTCTTTGCCGGTTGATATTTTATAAGTAATTGATTAACTAGACGGACTTACTCATGTTAATTATGTAAGTTTGTGCGGCTTACAGCTGTTTCGGTGCTTCATCACACCATCCTGAGAGCCTACTAGATCTCGGCGTCATCTCGAACTTCTCTGCCTGTTATGTGGGTGCGTTTGATTGTTAAAAGGTGTTGAAAAGTGGAGTCAAATAGTGTGTGTGTACTGAAATTGATCTGTGTGTTGAGAATTTGATCGGGGTAAATTTCAGTACACACACTATTTGACTCCACTTTTCAACACCTTTCAACAATCAAACGCACCAACATAACAGGCAGAGAAGTTCGAGATGACGCCGAGATCTAGTAGGCTCTCAGGATGGTGTGATGAAGCACCGAAACAGCTGTAAGCCGCAGAAACTTACATAATTAACACGAGTAAGTCCGTCTAGTTAATCAATTACTTATATTCAAGTGTTAAAAGTAGTGTACGCAAGATTCAAAATGGATGATATTTTATATTTCCCACAAGTTTGTCAATTTCGGGATCCTATCTGAAGAAGCTTTAAATATAAAAAGGAATACCGACTGCGGACCTCTGGAAAAGAAACTAAGGAAGAAACTAGTGAAGTGCGTTGTGTCGAGTGTGACATGGTATGGGGCAGAAACATGGATATTACGACGAAGTGAAGAGAAAAGACTAGAAGCATATTGAGATATGGATATGAAGAAGAATGGACAGACAACATAAACGATGCTGTGCTAGAAACTGTGGCTGGAGAAAGAACAATGCTGAAACTGATCAGGAAGAGAAAAAGGAATTTGCTGGGTCACTGGCTGAGAAGAAACTGCGTACTGAAGGATGCACTGGAAGGAATGGTGAGTAAAAAAAAGTTCGAGACAGAAGAAGCTATCAGATGATAGACGACATTAAGATATATGGATAGTATGCGGAGACTCAGAAGAAGGCAGAAAATATGTAAGATTGTGTCTGCAGTTAAAGTCCTTCCTTGGGCAGAACACAACGTATGTTTATAGGCCTATATGCAAATAAAATACTTTTATGCTCGACCATGCCGAAATGTAGTAATTATACACCTGGTAGCAGACCTTTAATGTATGTCATTAAAGTACACCTACTCATTAAAGGTCAGGTCTTTCAGCCAATGACGACTCAGGTTACAACTGTTCAGCCAATGGCAGGTCAGCTTTCTACCGTTATAAAACCGCAATTATCGATTATTCTCGGATATGCAATCGAAAGAGAATTAGCGAAAAGTCACGGAGGCTGGAAATCCAATACTGTCGCAGAAGGTTATGTTCTGTTACTATAATAATTAGCGTTAATTGTAAATAATATTCAAATAAATTCAATTTGTCATCTCGTTTTTCAATGTCTAATTAAATTTAATGTTATCTCTGTAGGTTCTTATGGCCTAGCAAGGTCAATGTGAACATCTGTTCCTCGGAAAAAAATCAAGACTTTCGCGTCTGCGTACATCTCACAACATACGGGACATTGGCCAAGGTCAGATACAAAGAAAATTAATAATATCAAGTTAGAAATATGGTCGAGCATAAAAAGTCGTATGAAACTCGCTTGCGCTCGTTTCATAAATATCCATACTCGCTTCTTAATTACCTTCATTATAGGTTCGTTGCATAATGTACTATATTATTATTATTATTATTATTATTATTATTATTGTTATTATTATTATTTTAACCTCACAATCGTCATTCTTTGTGCACATAAGGTACAATAAAATTACAAAATTAGCAAATAAATCAGTAAGTTGCAAGGCGGAAATGTGGGAAGATTGCAGAATGCTGGGGTTGCGGTGAAGGATCTACCCTTTGGTAGAAAACTTATTTATTAATACAGGCCTAACTCCCCTATATTACATGCAGAATTGATAGTTGTATCGATGTTTAGAATGTACGGTAGGTTATGCAGAATGCTCGCTGGTATGCAGCCGTCGCAATGAAGTCTGAAAATGGTCTAGCCTGTGAGACTTGTTAATATGGCTTCTTTAGCGGTGCAGGAAATGTTGACTGGGCTTTCACAACGGCTTCCTTCTCAGACATGTAAAGTCTGCAGTGTCTAATCTTGATTGTATAAGTAAATGGATTTACGGAGTACGAGGTATGGAAAGTTGCTAATTTCAGAATCCGTCTCGTTATAGGCTATAATGTCTCGTTTATATGGGAACAATCGGAGAAACAGTATTGAAAGAATGAAAAGAAATATGTGAATTCAACTAGTTATTAAACTGAATAACGCATTGGCTATTCAGTAACTTTTATGTAGTGGGAATGTGCGTAAAGTGACAACTAAGTTCAAGCCACAGAAATTAAATAAAACATTTGACGCACAAAAATCCACAAATAACTTATAGGATAAATAATAACGGATAATAAGACAAGAACTTAACATGCGTTTCCTAATTTTAAGAATGCATTACATAGAAATAATTAGAAATTACATAAATATGGGAAATATCCCGTATTACTAGGAGCTTAAAATATGAAGTAACTATATCAGGGGAAAGAGGTGGTGTGACATTCTAGTATAAGATTGAACAATAGGTGAAAATACGACGAAAACTAAAGTGCATTGTGTCCACTTATATCGTAACTTGGATAAGGTTTATTAAATAAATTTCTTCTGCATTGTATAGAGTAACTGAAAAAAGTTTTGATTTCCACTAGTAGGCCTACACTTCAACATAGCTCGACAGATACCAAAACGATATTCAACCTCTCGCCAGGTGTTCACCAACATCTCAGGTGTTATAAGCTCAACTGCTTGAATGATACGCTGTCTCAAATGAATCAACAAACTTTTCTCCTGTACACAAAATTTTTAATAAATCCCCACACAAAAAATCCAAAGAGTTAAATCCGGGGACCTAGGCGGCCAGGAAGTTGGCTACCCCTACAAATCCAATTTCTTGGGAAGGTTACATCCAAAAGCGTTTTAACATTTTGATGGAAGTGTAGTGGAGCACCATCCTGCTGAAATGCTAAACCTGGCGGAAATTGCGGAATAGCAAAGTTCTCCAGCATATCAAGGTACGTGACTCCCGTCACTGTAGGCTCCATAAAAATGAATGGGCCAGTTACTCCATTTTTGTGCATTCCCAACCAGACATTGACTTTTGACGAGTCCCTTTCATGTTTAATCACTCTAAGGATTCTGAGAATCCCATATGCGGCTATTTTGACTATTAATCTTCCCGCAAACGTGAAAGGTTTCTTCAACACTGAATAGCAACAAATCGACATATCTGTGATGCGTCGAATCATCTCATCACAGAAATGAGCTGTCTTGCGACAATTATCTGGTTTGAATTGATGAAGGAGCTAAAGTTTATAACCACGCATACGAAAACTTTTGCGTAGAATCTTGTGAACTGTTGAACGAGGAATCTGCAGTTCCCTACTAGCCTGCCTAATTGATTTACGTGGGTCTCTAGCAAATGATTCACGCACCTGATCCACAGTCATTTCGACCATATGCTTTTTAGAATGTCTTTGAAATCAAGTTTCCATTATCTCGTAGAGTTCTATCCCACTCGTAAATGGATTTGCGTGTAGGAGGATTAACATACCATTCCCTCCGTATGCGCCGCTGAACACGCGTAATTGCATTCAATTCTGCAAACCAGAGCACCCACTGAACTTTTTGCTGTACCATCCACATCTCTGTTGACAAGGAACTAGACTGATAAATGCAAATTTTCATTCATGCAACAATAAGCTTGAAATAACACATTGCAGACAACAATAGCCATGGAAAAGGTATGAAACGAAATCTTGGAGAGTTTTTCTGTTGATTTTTATCTTAAGGAATTATAATACACGGTTGTGAAATTATAAGCTATTATTTCTGTATTTTCTTAGTGTGGACACGGTGTATTTCTACATTAACAACTGATAATAATGAGGGAGAAGATGATAATATTCGACATATACCATACAGTACACGAGCCTGGCTCTTACGGTAGTGGCTAGAAAAATTTTTGTGTTATAAATGTAATTTGTACTCACTAGCTAGCTAGTTAAATAAATAAATAAATAAATAAATAAATAAATAAATAAATAAATAAATAAATAAATAAATAAATAAATAAATAATCGTCATGGTCATCGTCATCATGCCGTGAACTTCCGTCATGGAGAACTGAGTTATTTCTAATGAAAGTGTCAAATACACTGCCGCCACCGGCGTGGCTCAGTCGGTTAAGGCGCTTGCCTGCCGGTCTGAAGTTGCGCTCGGGCGCGGATTCGATTCCCGCTTAGGCTGATTACCTGGTTGGGTTTTTTTCGAGGTTGTCCCCAACCGTAAGGTGAATGCCAGGTCTATGGCGAATCCTCGGCCTCATCTCGCCAAATACCATCTCGCTATCACATATCTCATTCACTGTCTCGTTTGTTTAGAATCAAGCATACTTCTGCTCCGAATTATCTGTTATCGCGCTTTCAATTTCTTACAACTCTACGAAACCGGCATCAAGCACTTCTTTCTATCCCTCATCATAAAAGTCTTTATACTCATCCTCCTATACAGTAGAAATACCTCGCCTCTGGAATTCGTTACCTAATGACGTCAGGGACTGCCGGACTTTATCACAATTCAAAATTAAATTGGAAAATTTTGTCTTATTTAATGCTTTTTAGGTATTGCTAGAAGTGTTGATTTGTGTTTTTTTTTTACTCTAGATTAAAATTGCAAGCTTCTTGTTTATGTTAGTTAATTAGGATACAATTAATTATGATACTTAATCACTCATTTAAAGTTTGTATGACTGCAACCTGTGTATATTTTTGTGTGGCTTTACTTTGTTTATAGTGTTTTCTTTTTCTTTTTATTTTTGTGTGGCTTTATTTTGTTTATGGTGTTTTTTTCCTTTTATTTCTATTGTATTTGTATTTCTGGTGTTGTGGAAGAGAAGGCCTGATGGCCTTAACTACACCAGAATAAATAAATAAATAAATAAATAAATAAAAATAAATAAATAAATACATAAATAAATCTCATCGGCACTAAATAACCTAGTAGTTGATACAGCGTCGTTAAATAACCAACTAAAAATACACTCCCCTCAAACAAACCCGTGACATCTAGTTTTTTATTAATGAAACCCCACCTAAATGTGGAAGAATGAAATGTTCTCCTAGTATATCATCACAAAATTATAAAAGAATTAATTCCAAATGTATTCTGAGCTTTAACAATGCTTATATTGATGTAATGTTATCAACAATGACGTTATTTATTACATTATTGGTTTCGAGCCCTAGTTTGATAGAATTTAGAAGCATTGTTGTGACGGTATTGTTGAGTTATCGATGTTTAATATTAATGTGGACGTCCTCTGTGGAGATTTTGAAGAGATTTAAGAGATTTCGCCGTACATAGACAAAGAGGACTGCCGAGAACCACGTTCAATGTCAGGGATAAAGAAACTATTTTCTTGAAATCTCGGATTCTGTTATCTGCAACATCACAGAGCTTTCACGTCATGCTGAATATAAAGAGAAAGTAGAAGTATATGTCTAAAAGGGTTAATCTGTCTCTTCGTAATTAAGTGAAAAAGATTCCGCAAGTTCATGAAACGGTTAAATTTTCAGAGACGCAATCAAACTGTAAACATGGAAGCCATTTTATTACCGTAACTTAATTTATTCCCAGGTACGAGTTCCAAGCTTTTTAATTTTTCTCATTACTAAGGAAGAGTTTTGAAGTTTTTTTCTTGCGGTCTCTACTCTCGAGATTGAAGTCGGAGCAAGAGGTCTGGTGCCAATTAGCCACGTAAACTACGGATGGTTAAATTAAGGTTTCAGTCAGATTTGGTTGTGGGTTCTTCACTACGCCTCAGATGCTAAAGGCTATTTTAAACCATGAAACTAGAATCAGTTGTGTGACTTAATGCATTTGAGAGTCTATTTATCAGCCGAGGTGTACGAAATAGTCATTGCATTGTAAAGAAAGATAAAACAATATCAGATACAAAAACACGAAAATTAACGAGAAATTATAAAGCGCACTGTACACTAAATATAATTAACGTTTGACCAAGAAAAATCAGGAATGGTGTATAGGAGAATCAGAATCCCAATGAAGTCACTATTAAAATTCAGCATGTCAGTGTGATTGTGTGTTGTGTCTTACATTTATAACAGGTTATTTAACTACGCTGTATTAGGTAAGAGGTTATCTAGCATCCAATGACAGAGGGATATTATGTGGCGAAATGTATCCGAGGATTCGTCTTGGAATTATTTCACGTGCTTTGAGGACACTTTGCAGTTTCTAAACCATCTTGAGGGATGTCTGTACCTTTCTCGGTCTTCAGCGAATTATCTTTTGATTCTGGACGGTATTGGATAATGTGCAAGGAGATGCATTATCGCCTTTACTTTTTAACTTTGCTCTAGAATATGCTATTAGGAAAGCCCAGGATAACAGAGAGGGTTTCGAATTGAACGGGTTACATCAGCTACTTGACTATGCGGATGACGTGAGTTTGTTAGGAGAAAATCCACAAATTATTAGAGTAAACGCGGCAATTATACTTGAAGCAAGTAAAGAGATAGGTTTGGAAGTAAATCCAGATAAAACAAAGTGTATGATTATGTCTCATGATCAGAACATTGTACGAAGTGGCAGTATAAAAATTGGAAATTTATCCTTCGAAGAGATTGAAAAATTCAAATATTTTGGATCAACAGTAACAAGTATAAATGACACTCGGGAGGAAATTAAACGCAGAATAAATATGAAAAATGTCTGTTATTATTCGGTTGAGAAGCTTTTGTCATCCGGTCTGTTCTCAGAAAGCTGAAAGTTAGAATTTATAAAACAGTTGTATTACCGGTTGTGCTGTATGCTTGTCAATTTTGGACTCTGATTTTGAGAGAGGAACAGAGGTTAAAAGTGTTTGAGAATAAGTTGCTTAGTAAAATATTTGAAACAATTTTAAATATATATGGGTTTATTACCGTCAAAGTTACTTATCAAGACAATCATTCAAGTCATTAAATTTTGACATGAGGTAGTACATAGTGAAAGACGAACGTTTTCGCCGTAAGTATGGCATCTTCAGGTCTCATGGTGATGGAAACACAAGATGAACACTTACATCTCTGGTATGTATACAATCATTGGAGTATATGTCTGGACAAACAAAGTTAAAATGGTAACCAATACAAACATATATGGTTATAAACGCATGCGTGACAACAAAATCTAAAATAACAAAGTACACAGCAGTGAAAATGATAAACAATGTGCTGGTGGTTAAAATGTTCAATAAGACAAAATAATTTGGCAGACTTCAAATGCGTGTGGTCATGGACTTATGTGAGGGCGGCAATGAACCTCCGGGTTCTCTAAAAGTCATTTGTAAGTCAAATGACGTCTCAGGCTCCGATACTACGGCGCGCGATACATACATAAATAATAGTGGATCACAAAATGATTATTCATTGACATCCACTAGGCCAACATAGGCCGTATAGACATACATTGAGGTACTGTTTATGGATTTAATATTACATTTCAAATGACCCTGATCCTGGAGTTTAGAAATAGTTATGGATAAACGGAATACAATTATCTTGAAAGTATACAGTTTTCAGTGTTTGTTATTGGAAAGAATTTCCTTGCGTTTTTATGAATACTCGTAATTCGATTTAAATACTAAGATAGTTTATTTAATCCTTGATCGGAGTAAATAATTATACAATATATCTAAACATTTAAATTTCATTAAAACACAGAAAGAATTATTATAAATCGGTATTTCCTTCAATTCCATAGTCTCGTCGCTCTTATTTCCGGCGGCCAATCACGTTGCAGGTCGGCTACATTTAAACGTATGCATCTTGTGATTCGCTGATGATGACGTTATGCATTTCCAAAGGCTCGATAAATACTTAATATAATCGCCCGCCATTTTGGCTCTTTCGTTGGCGTTCGCAGAAAGCATACGAGGACGTTATTTGCTGCTCAATTATTTGCTGAAATACAGTGCATTTGATTTATTATCATAGGAGCTACGACATGATAATGTTTAACGGTGTGGCAAATTGATTCCTCTTCTGGTAGCTCGGCAACGAAAGAACAAAAATGGCGAACGACACTACCTACCTAGCCCTCACTTCCTAAGATGTAAGCAAAGAGAAGGAGTCACGCCGGGAATAACAGCGTCGCGACTGTAGTAAACGTACTGAGATTATATTTCGCGAATAAATAACTGAATTGAAAGCATTCATTGTTTTTTTTTTTGAGGTAATACATTTCACAAAATTTTATTAACAATCATTACAATAAAGTTAATATGATTTTTGAAATAGTTATAATTAACTTCTGTGTTGTTTATATTTGAACGTCAAGAGTTGTGGCAACAAAAGCTTTTAATTAAAATGTTTATTATTCACTCATGTTCCTTTAAAGAGGAGCAAGCGTTTGTACAAAATATGTTACCTGGCTGAACATAAATTGCATTACGATTTACAGCTCTTTTGTCTCAATGATATTTTTAATTTTGTATTAGGTAATATGCAGTTTATTGTGTGTAGTACTAAATAGTTGCAAAAATCAACTGTTCCGCCAACATCAAAGACAAAGTGGAATTTGCTTTTATAAATGTGTTCATAGTGAATTTAGATCGAAATAACCCACCTGGTTTTGCTCCCATTGACGAAGGTTGTTATGTTTGTTTAGTATACATTACTTTGAGAACTGTCTCAATAGGTTATTCCTATGCAAGCTATGGGCTGTATGTCTCGTTCCGAGGCTTTGTGTAAACTTGTTTTGTTAAAATATAGTCCTGTGTATCACTCACATACGTCGAGGTCATCATGGATCACTTTTACCTGTGGCTTTATAATCTATAACGCGGTAATCTTGACGTATGCTCTTTCTGCCTTTCGTGGTACCGGCAGTTTATTATTTCTTTCAGTATATTTGTTCCTTCGAGTTGTGCCCGAATATCGTTTTTATCTTCATCTCTTCCCTTTTTCTTCAACTGCTGCCTCTAGTCATCTATCTTGATGTTTTATTGTCCATGTTTCGCTTCTATACGTTAACTCAGGATTTGATGTATTATCTTCGGTGTTTTATTTTAATCATCATATTTCTCCAATATGTCTTCTAATGCAACCATTTAATATACCTATTGTAATTTACAAAGTCCACGATAACAGACAGGGTTTGGAATTGAACGGGTTACATCAGCTGCTCGTTTATATCCATGACGTGAATGTGTTAGAAGAAAATCCACAAACTATTACGGAAAACACAGGAATTTTACTTGAAGCAAGTAAAGAGATATGTTTGGAAGTAAACCCCGAAAAAAAAACACAGTATATGATTATGTCTCGTGACCAGATCGTAGTACGAAATGGCATATAAATATAGGAATTTTATCCTTTGAAGAAGTGGAAAAATTCAAATATCCTGGAGCAACAATAATAAATATAAATGACACTCGGATGAAAATTAAACGTAGAATAAATATGGGGAATACATGTTATTATTCGGTTTAAAAGCTTTTGTCATCCAGTCTGCTCTCAAAAAACCTGAAAGTTAGAATTTATAAAACAGTTATATTACGGGTTGTTTTGTATGGTTGTGAAAATTGGACTCTCATTTTGACAGAGGCGAAGGGTGTTCGAGAATAAGGTGCTTAGGAAAATATTTGAAGCTAAGAGAGATGAAGTTACAGGAGAATGGAGAAACTGGAAACCTTGTATAATATGATATATGAGCCGTTCAGAGCAGAAGTGGTGTAAGTCAAAAATGGGTAACGAGGATTAAAGTAAACATTCTGTAAAATACAGCGCAAAGTAGCAATTAATATTCAATTTGTTTAAACTATTAGTAGACAGTGGATTGCAAGAAGGCCATATTAATTGCTACTTTGCTCTGTATTTTACAGAATTTTTACTTTAAACCTCATTACCCAATTTTGACTTATACCACTTTTGCTCTGAAGGGCTCATATGATGTATTTATGTGACACAGGCTTTGTATGATATTAAATACGTACTTAATAAAATCGTGTCTGTCTTTTGTTCTGAAAATAAAGCGTTGCTAACGTCGTGAAATCTTGAGTTCTCTATATATATTTTCTTTTCTTCATGTATCCCAATGATATTCACGCGGATTCCTTCATATTTTTATAACATGTTAGAAATGGAATGGTGTTTACGAGTCATAATAATGAAATTGGTTTTCGGAAGTGGTTCTGGCGGCATTATTTCTAGTGAAGAGTCTCTGAATGTGAAGGAATTGTGGATGGGAAGGTCACAGCGTAGTACAAAAATCCTATGCCAGCAGAATCTTGATACACTGAGATTTCTCTTTCTCTGTTGTCTTGGCAAGAAAACTGATACCCTGCCAACGTACATCGTTACTTATACAGGCACATCATTTTATTTTTACTAACATTTCTGATATTAACCTGGCTATACCTTTGGATCAACGGTTGCTACCCCCTTCCACGACTGGAGTTCGATGGCATAATATACAAACAAATCACTTTACTAGGTATAGGAGGGAAGAAAAGTAGTTCATTCATTTACGTTAACTAGGAAATATCACGCTTTTGAGTTTCATAATTTTCATGAGGTTTTTGTTTAATCAGAATACAGTGCTGTATTAACAATAAGTGTTTTTACTCACGAACTGAGCTGTCCATGTGGACGTATTCATTATGCAGTGTATATTATACTGTCTACAGCACATTAGCGTGCACTATAGAGAATGAAGTTAAATTGAAAAATAATCATAATGTGGATATTTAAACACATTTTTCAATATGGTGGCGGTTCATTTCGATACAGGCTTCAGTTCTAATATGTGTAATTCCAATTACCAGGTTCGTCCTTCGTACTAGTAACTCATGTTGAAATAATTCTGTACCCACTCTGTAAAAGAGTACCTTACGTACTGTAAATTCAATCTTCATTTCTGCCCGACCTGCACAGATAAAATTACTCAGACATGCTATCTACTGTCCAAGTGTTTATGTCGTAGGGTCGTAGAAGGGAGGGAAATCACGTAACAGTTAATTACTTAACGAGGCCCTTTTATTTAAGTTATTCTAAACAGTTGTATGGGTATAATATTACGTAGATGTCGAATTCTTAACAGAAATTAAAAGGAGCTAAGACAGCCCAGCCACTAGACTTTACAGAGAGGCGAATAGAAGCTGGTGGGAAAAACCGGAATGCGACGTAGGCAAATGGACGACAGTACCTGTGCGAAAATGATGCAATATTGAAAGCTCTGTCGTCGTTGGAAAACGCGAACATATTTTTGGAACGTACTGTGACGGTAAGGCTACTATGACTGTATATGCGGTCTTGGATCTGTGTGGAGGACGGTTTAACTTCATTAGTAGAAGGGGTGGGAGTGAAGTACATTCAAAAACTCAGGTACAATAAAAATTGAAGTAAAAATAAAATGATGTCCCTGTATATACTGTATACAGTATATTTATATGGCCAAGGAAAGGGTGGTGACTTACCAGATGTGTGGTAGATGCCAAACTATAACTTGAGAGTTATTGATTCACTCCTTGTGTGTTAGTACTTTAGCTCCTCGACGTGCACATCGATAGCGAGGTAACTGCCAAGTCCCTACCGGCAATATCCTGCATATCTTACGCACTTGACCTCCATTCCAACTTCATTTAATGGTCAATTCCCTTTCTCCAAACTTCTTGCTCTTTTCAATTCATGAATCAGTTGGCCAGACGCGCCTGCGGGCTCCTTCCTGTCTCACATCGTGATTCCGGCTCAGGAAGCCGCGGGTCACGACCCTCTATAAGTCTTCGTTCCTTAGAAAAGGGTCGAGAAGGTCTCGAGGCGAGTGTGTGATCCCAGTAGCAGTTAACTTGCTCACCGCTGTAAAACATTATGTACGTGCGGCGGACTTCAGCAAATAGCCCAGGATTTACTGTGCGGACGCGTTCCTTCGAATACGATGACCTGGGTGTGTTCACAGCCCCTGAACGAACGATACCAATATACATGGCGCTGTGTTCATTTCTTAAAAAAGGTCTTAACTACACATTCATATACGACAATGATTGTGATGTTGATAATAATAATAATAATAAAGTAAATATTAAAAAATTA